>NC_091307.1:17195747-17205747 GCF_038502225.1 Cherax quadricarinatus
TTAAATCATTACCTATTTCATAAATTTTGGATATTTCCTCATCTATGAACTCAGGACTACAAATTCGTAAAGCTCTCAAAAACATTGATGAGAAAACAGACAGTTTGACTCTATCTTGATGCGAGGAATAATAGTGGACATAGGAACAGTTATTTGTAGGTTTTCTGTAAATTTTAAATTTGAATTCATTATTACCCTTAATAATTAAAACATCGAGAAAAGGCAATGAGTTATTTTCTTCAAACTCAACAGTAAAGTTTATAGAATGGGCTAAGCTATTTAATTTTCCAAGGAAATGGTGTATATCTACATTTTTGGGCAAATTTGGAAAATTAAATAGCTTAGCCCATTCTATAAACTTTACTGTTGAGTTTGAAGAAAATAACTCATTGCCTTTTCTAGATGTTTTAATTATTAAGGGTAATAATGAATTCAAATTTAAAATTTACAGAAAACCTACAAATAACTGTTCCTATGTCCACTATTATTCCTCGCATCAAGATAGAGTCAAACTGTCTGTTTTCTCATCAATGTTTTTGAGAGCTTTACGAATTTGCAGGCCTGGTGGTTAACGCTCTCGCTTCACACGGTGAGGGTCTGGGTTCGATTCCCAGCCAGAGTAGAAACATTGGACGTGTTTCTTTCCACCTGTTGTCTATGTTTCCCATCAGTAAAATGGGTACCTGGGTGTTAGTCGACTGGTGTGGGTCGCATCCTGGGACACTGACCTAAGGAGGCCTGGTCACAGACCGGGCCGCGGGGGCGTTGACCCCCGGAACTCTCTCCAGATAAACTCCAGATAGCCCATTCTATAAACTTTACTGTTGAGTGAGAGTGTAGTGAGGCGGGAAGCTGCGGCAGTGACGACTTGCTGGCCACATGTAGTGTGTTTAAGCCAGGCTGCTGACACTTTCCCAGTGCCTTCTTGGTGGCACTGTCTCGTTGGTAGCGCTCACCGTGCCGGCGCAAGTGGTACTGATTCGGTGCTTCTGTGGGTGGTACTCTTACTGGCTGGTGTGTGAATATCTGCTGCTCGTGTTGGAAAGGCTCAGAAGACTCTGCGTTTCGTCTCTTCCTTCAGAATCAAGAAAAGTGTTGTGCATGTGAATTCAGTGAGGGAACATAACGGTCACCATGGGTAGGTGAGGTCAGTGAGGGAAGGCCTAATGGAGGAGGAGGAGGAGGAGGCGGATGTTGAGGGGTAAGACTGTGTCTCCCCCTTCCCCAAACAGGCGCGCATACACCATGTGCTCGTGTTACAACAATGGAGTGTTTGTTCACCGTGTGTATAGTGTATATAGTGTATAGTGTATAGTGCGTAGTATGAGCATGGTATGCGCATAGCACGTGTAGTGTATAGCGGCGTGTCGTTTATAGTGGGGGCTGTGCACAGAGCATAGTGGTGTATAGTAACAGGTGCACAGAGCATAGTGGCGTATAGTAACAGGTGCACAGAGCATTGTGTTGTATAGTGACTTGTTCTGGGAGGGAGTGAGTGCCCTACTCCGCCTCATCACACATCTTCCACTCCTCCCTTTCCTCCACCGCCCACCACAAGTGGGGGAGACCCCTCTCCTCCCCCTACCTCCACCATGAACCACATGCGGTATGTGCCATGCGCCATTTTCCCTTCAGCCTGGGCTTACCACACAGTTTGAGGTATGGTAGATGATGAAGCCAGCCAGCCACAAAGCCAGGGAAACAATGCACCCAACAATGAAAGAAGAGGCACGTGTCAGGTGTGTGGAGAGTTTCGAGCACGCAACAGGGATGGTCGCATTCGTGCACACAATGGGTGTGCAGGATCACATATGCCCCCAGCAGAGAGCAGCCCACAGCCTCCACAGGCAGATGACAATTCCAATGGCAACCTCCTCACTTGCGATAACCTTCTGTTGGCATTCAAATCCACTGCTAGCAGTACACTATCCCACATCCCTAAAGCGGCTCGCCCATATGCAGCAGGGAAATTCACAGACCTTCTTAAGCAGGTGAATGGAGGTTCCACCAACTTAGAAGCCCGAGGCACCATCCAAGCATGGCGCAACCTACTCTTGTTCGGCAATGTCTGTCTTGCAGTTCCTGAAAGACGAGGCAAACTGCTAACCACGTCAGTTATCAAGGCAGTGCGCAACTACCCAAGAACGGATAATTGTGTCCCTCTGCCCCATCATCGCAGGAATCAAAGAGGTAGACCCAAGAAAAGTCCCACTGAAAACGAGAAAATTTGCGCACAGGTTAGCAAAAAAATCGAAGAAGGTAACACAGTGGGAGCAATAAGAATAATTACAAGTGACGACACTGTAGCCCCCAAAGATGAGACCACGGCCCAAGCACTAAGAGACAAGCATCCAACCAGGGACACCATAGCCATCAACGACAACCCTGAGGAAGACCCCATCACTGAACAATTAATTTTGCCAGAATCGGAAGTCTATAAGGCGATCGTGTCATTTCCAGCAGGATCTGCAGGAGGTTACACTGGAATTCGACCTCAGCACCTCAAGGAGATGGTAAATCCAGTACTCGGTGAATCTGCATCAATTCTTCTCACCGAGTTAACAACTTTCGTCAACAATTCCCTGGCTGGGCGAATCCCAGAAGAAATTAAACCTTTCTTTTTTGGAGCCTCACTATGTGCTTTGAAGAAGAGGGATGGGGGAATCAGACCCATTGCGGTTGGAAACACTCTTCGCCGTCTCGTTGCCAAAGCAGCAGTAAGAAACATTCGCCTAGAAGCTGCCACTTTACTCCAGCCACACCAACTGGGCTTTGGGGTCTCTCAAGGCAGTGAAGCCGCAGCTCATGCCACAAGGGCCTACATCAGGGACCTACCAGAAGACAAGGCCATAGTTAAACTTGATTTTAGAAATGTCTTTAATATGGTGAAGAGAGATGCTGTCTTGCCAGCTGTTCGGGATCGGTTCCCCAGTCTTTTTCCCTTCATTTCAGCCGGCTACAGCAAACCCTCAATTCTTTTGTTTGGAGAACATGAAATTCAATCATCAGAGGGTGTTCAGCAGGGTGACCCACTCGCTCCACTTCTCTTCTGCTTGGCAGTAAGAGAACTAACTTCCAGCCTACGCAGTGAGCTCAATATCTGGTACCTGGATGATGGCACTCTGGCAGGTACTGAAGAGTCCCTGGTGGGGGACCTACAACTGGTGAAAACACAGGGAGAAGACTTGGGACTCATCCTCAATCCCTCCAAGTGTGAAATCATCACAGCGAACCAGGAAATAATCACTGCTGTGCGAAGAATCCTCCCGGAAGTCTCTACTACCACTCCGTCCAACAGTACCCTCTTGGGAGCACCGCTGGGTCGCCAGGCCATCGACACTGTCCTCAGGGACAAATTGAATGACCTGATGAGAATGGAGGAGAGAATAAGCGGTTTTGACGCTCATGATGCTCTGTATCTCCTCACAAGGTGTCTTACTATGCCAAAACTCACTTACTTCCTGAGGTGTGCACCCTCTTTTAACAACCCAACACTCGATAAATATGACGCACACCTGAGATCAACTTTTAAGAAGGCACTGAACCTGTCACTAGAGGATGAACAATGGGATCAGGCAACCCTCCCAGTGCGACTGGGAGGTATAGGGGTGCGTAAAGCAACGCATGTTGCTTTACCTGCTTTTCTGTCTTCGTGTTTGGTTTCCAGTGCATTAGTTAAGAAGATAGTTCCCGAACGCTTGAGAGACATGGTAGGAGCTCAAGACCCCAGGTTTACTGAAGCAGCAATTAGGTGGGACACCCTTACAGACTCCTCCAGTAGACCAGCTCCTCCCAAAGAGCACAAACAGTCCCACTGGGACAAACCGATCACGGAAAAAATCGCCAACACAATGCACTTTAATGCTTCAGGAAAGGACAAAGCTCGTCTCGTGGCAGTGAAGGCACCACACTCAGGAGATTTCTTGTTAGCTGTTCCCAATTCCTCCTTGGGCACCCGTCTCGACCCACAGGCCTTTCGGATTGGTGTTGCTCTTCGCCTAGCCACCCCCATTCTCACCGATCATAGGTGTATTTGCGGCAGGGCGACAGCTGATCAACTCGGACTTCATGGTCTCGTGTGTCACAGAAGAAGGGAAGTATGCCGGACATGAGGAGGTCAATGACATCATAAAGAGAAGCCTCGCCACAGCCCGTTGCCCAGCTCAACGGGAACCCCAAGTACAGAGGTCTGATGAAAGTCAAAAGCGTTCTGATGGAGCCACTATGCTACCCTGGAAGGATGGAAAACAGATTGCCTGGGACTACACCTGTGCAGCCACATTGGCAGACACCTACTGGCCATACTCCGTAGTGGAAGGGGGTGGAGCTGCCAGCCACAGGGAAACCCAGAAGATCCGAAAATATGAAGACCTTCCCCCTTGCTATAACTTCATTCCAATAGGGTCGGAGACCCTTGGAGCATGGGGCAAGTGTGCTCTAAAGTTCCTAAAAGAGCTTGGTGAAAAGCTCATCATAGAAACCAAGGGCGACCAGCTTCCTCTTTCAGAGACTCAGTGTTGCGATCCAGAGAGGAAATGCCTGCAGCATTCTGGGCACGCGGCCCACCGCAGGGGAGCTGGACGAAGTATTCGAGATGTAGCTCTGAGTTACCTATGTTGTTTTACTTTCTGTTGTATTTTTGTGAATGTTTGGCCAATGTATTTTGTCTTTAAATAAAACATACTTGATATATATATAGGGGGTGGTAGGAGAAAATTCTCAAACAGCTTCAGGGAGAATCTTGAGTTTTCCCTGAAGCAAGTTTATTCTTTTCTCTGAGGATGAGGGTCCCCATACAGTTCTAGAGGTGGTACCTCCCTATATTATATATATATATATATATATATATATATATATATATATATATATATATATATATATATATATATATATATATATATATATATATATATATATATATATATATATATATATATATATATATGCATATATATATATATATATATATATATATATATATATATATATATATATATATATATATATATATATATATAATATATATGCATATATATATATATATATATATATATATATATATATATATATATATATATATATATATATATATATATATATATATATATAAATATATATATATATATATTTTATATAGGATGGGGTCCACCTCTGGTGTAAATTGTGGGACCCATAGCCTCGGAGAAGTGCATAAAAAGGCTTCAAGGAAGAATATTTGGATTTCTTCCTGAAGCCGTTTGAATATTCCACTTCCCCTACCACCCCATCTTTTAGTATATATTTTTTTTACCAATAGGAATATTTTATTACATAATATGGTACAGAAGATTTAAGAGATACATTGTTGATATAAAGGTGGCATATAAGGTACATGTTGTTACGTGTGTATCACCGATTATAAGGCGAAAATCTCATCCAGCTCCTCAGAGCTGGGGCGTGTTCCCAAAATACAGCAGGCATTACCCCTTTGAACAGCCGCACTGAGCCGCTGGAACAGAAAACTAGCTGCCCTGGGATCCCTAGTTACCCTGATGAGTCTTTTTCCCAGCTCTTTAAGGAATTTAGATGCACTCTTTCCCCATGAGCCAAGGGTCTCTGAGCCTATGGGAACAAACATATAATGATGGGCAAGTTCTCCATATTTTCTAGACTTTTGGGACTCCCTGAAGCTGGCAGCTGCCCCTCCTTCCTCCCTGGTGTATTGGAGATAGGTATCAGCCAAGGTAGATGCACATGTATAGTCCCACACCACCTGCTTCCCATCTGTCCAGGCTTGAAGGGTGATACCATCTGGACGCTTCTGGCTGCCATCAGATCTGCATAGTTGGGGTGGCTCCCTTACTGCTGGGCATCCAGCTGTTGTGAGGCTCCTCTTGATAATGTTATTAACCTCCTCATGTCTTGCAATCTTTCCCTCGGATTTACGGCACACAAGACCATGGTACCCGAATCGGTCTGCTGCTTCACTGCCACAAATACACCTGTGTTCGGCGAGAATAGGGGCGGCAAGTCGAAGGGCAACACCGATGCGGATGGTCTGTGGGTCGAGGCGTGTGCCAAGGCTGGAGTTGGGAACAGCCAACAGAAAGTCCCCAGCATGAGGGGCTCTCACTGCCAGCAGGCGGGCTCTATCCTTCCCTGACACACTCTGAAGCATTGTTGAGGCTATATTTTCCACTATTGGACCATCCCAGTGCGATTGTTTGTAGTTGTTGGGGGAGCAGGTCTGGTTTCTGAGCCCGTTAGATTATCCCAGATCATTGCTCCGTCAATGAATTTTTGGTCCTGGACTCCAATCTTGTCCCTAAGATGTTCAGGGAGAATCGCTGCTACAAGCTCTCTGGATGCAATACACGAGGACAGAAAAGCAGGTAACGCAATCTGTGATGACTTGCGGACACCAATGCCTCCTAGTCTGACTGGAAGTGTAGCTTGGTTCCACTGCCCGTCTTCTAGAGTAAGGTTAAGTACTTTCGTAAAAATCTGCCTCAGAATACTGTCATATTCGTGCAGTATAGGGTTATCATATGAAGGTGCACATCTTAGGAAATATGTCAACCTGGGCAGACTCAAGCACTTTGTGAGAAGGTACAAGGCATCGTGGGTGTCCAGATTGCCTATTCGTTGTTCCATTCTCCTTAACTCTTCCAATTTCTTCCTGAGAATTGTGTCAATGGCATTGCTTCCCAGAGGTGCTCCTAGCAAGACACTATTTGTGGGGGCAATGACTGCTGCTCCTGGTAGTTTTGATCTCACTGCATTTATCACTTGTTGACTGACTGAGATGATTTCACATTTGGATGGATTCAGGATGAGACCCATTTCCTGTCCCCGTGTCATTACCTGTGTAAGGTCATGTAGGAGGGACTCCTTTGTACCTGCTAGTGTGCCATCATCTAGGAACCAGATGTTTAGCTCGCTGGTCAGTCTGACTGTGATTTCCCTAACTGCTATACAGAAGAGAAATGGTGCAAGAGGATCTCCTTGTTGGACACCCTCCGATGATGTGATTTCATGCTCTCCAAAGAGAAGCATTGATTCCTTGCTATACCCAGCTGAAACAAAGGGGAAGAGACCAGGGAAATGTTCTTGTACTGCTGCTAATACCACGTCTCTTTTCAGGAGATTGAACGCATTCTTGAAATCTAATTTTACCACTGCATTGTCCTCAGGCAGGTTGTTGATATACGCCCTTGTTGCATGAACCGCTGCTTCACTTCCTTGAGAGACCCCAAAGCCAAGCTGGTTTGGTTGAAGCATCATGGCTGCCTGTGCACGAATACTTCGGACAGCAGCTTTGGATACGAGGCGGCGTAACGTGTTGCCTACTGCAATTGGCCGAATTCCTCCATCCTTCTTTTTAAGTGCACAAAGTGTTGCACCAAAAAAGAAAGGTCTAATTTCATCAGGAATCAGACCAGCCAAGGAATTGTTGACGAACCTTGTGATCTCTGAAAGCAGTGTCTCTGCAATTTCCCCAATAACTGGATTAACCATTTCCTTTAAATGCTGTGGCCTTATTCCAGTGTAACCCCCAGCAGAGCCAGATGGGAACGACATTATTGCTTTGTAAATGTCTGAGTCTTCCACAATCAATGGTTCCATAGTGGGGACAGAGGTGTTGGAACTGTTGGTGCCACTGGTTTCCCTGGCAGGGTGCTTTCCTCTAAGTGCTTCAGCCGTGTCAGCATCCCTGGGAGCAACTGTATCTTCACTGGTAATAATTCTGATTGCCCCCACTGTGTTGCCCTCTTCAATTTTCTTGCTCACTTGGACTCTGACTTTTTCACTGTCAGTAGAGTGAGTGGGGGTTCTGCCTCTCCCTTTTTTGTGTTGACGGGGAAGGCGAATGAGGTTATCAACTCTAGGAAAATCTCTTAAGGATTTAATTATCATTGAGGCTAGCCTCTTTCCCCTTCTTTCCGGCACAGCTAAGCAGACATTGCCAAAAAGTAGCAAGTTGTGCCATGCCTTGATGGTTGGTGGAGCATTTAAGATAGTGGAACCATCGTTTACTTTTTTCAGGAGGTCTGTAAGTTTCCCAGCTGCGTGTGGACGGGCTGCTTTGGGAATATGTGTGAGTGTCCTCGTACCTGTTGCTTTAATTGCTTCCAAGAGATTGTCTGATGAGATGAAATCTGTTGGAGTGGGTTCAGGTGCCTGAGGTGGCTCTGGATCATCACTTTCCACAGGAGGACATCCTGATCCAGGGCAACTACCGTGTTTGCGGAGGAAACCATTAGAGTTGAGACAACGAAGCTGTAAGCATGACCGACACTTGCCTCTCCTAGTATTGCCAGCCGTGCCATTTCCCTGGCTGCTTGCTTCCTCCTGGTTGGCATCCATCTGCTAGACTAGACAATAGGAGTGGAATATGACATGCTGGGTGGGTATGGTGCGTGGAAGGTAGTGAACTTGACCGTGGTGGCCTGGTGGAGTTTGAGGGGCTGGGAGGGGAAGGGGAAAACTTCCCCTGGGAATTAGGTGGGGGAGGCGCAGGTTGTTGAGTGGGGTTATCCCGGGGAGTACAATACACATGGACTTGCACACTATATATTGTTCACACTGTCTTACAATACACATAACTTTATTTGTTTCCCATGTACACTATGAACAATGTGGGTATGGGCACTGCTGAACCAATGTGTTCACTCACCATCTAGTTACACATCCCACCTCTTCCACCCACCCCCGTGACGTGGGGGTGGATGCACTGACTGGTCACTCACTCGTTAACATTAATTTCACAGTTTTTCCATAACATATGCCTCTAAATAGTCCATGCATCGACACAATCATTTCCAAGTTAACTGGAAGCATGGTGCATGGTGCTGGATATAGATGTTTTATAAGAGCTTTTCGAGGTCTGTATGTACGATAATCTTGGCCGGTACTCATACACAGTGTAGGCCTTATACTCCTCCACCTCCAACTGGCCGTCTTCCTCACCACCACCACACACCAACATTCACAAACTGCACAACACTTCCACAATTTACCTTGAAACGGTGCAGTGAAATGTCTTCTCGCTTCACTGGAATCTTCACAGAGTATTCACAATAAGTCCTGTTGAGTCTTAACCTGGTCAGCCTCGTTGATCCGGAGTTATAATTGAAAATCCCGCAGCTAGCCCGCCACACGTCTGGCCATGCCATCGCATGGCGATATATATATATATATATATATATATATATATATATATATATATATATATATATATATATATATATATATATATATATATATATATATATATATGGAGTATATGGAGTATATGGAGAAAAAGAGAGAGGTTAAGAGAGTGGTGAAGCAATGTAAAAAGAGAGCAAATGAGAGAGTGGGTGAGATGTTATCAACAAATTTTGTTGAAAATAAGAAAAAGTTTTGGAGTGAGATTAACAAGTTAAGGAAGCCTAGAGAACAAATGGATTTGTCAGTTAAAAATAGGAGAGGGGAGTTATTAAATGAAGAGTTGGAGGTATTGGGAAGATGGAGGGAATATTTTGAGGAATTGCTAAATGTTGATGAAGATGGGGAAGCTGTGATTTCGTGTATAGGGCAAGGAGGAATAACATCTTGTAGGAGTGAGGAAGAGCCAGTTGTGAGTGTGGGGGAAGTTCGTGAGGCAGTAGGTAAAATGAAAGGGGGTAAGGCAGCCGGGATTGATGGGATAAAGATAGAAATGTTAAAAGCAGGTGGGGATATAGTTTTGGAGTGGTTGGTGCAATTATTTAATAAATGTATGGAAGAAGGTAAGGTACCTAGGGATTGGCAGAGAGCATGCATAGTTCCTTTGTATAAACAATAAACGCAAAGGGGACAAAAGAGAGTGCAAAAATTATAGGGGGATAAGTCTGTTGAGTATACCTGGTAAAGTGTATGGTAGAGTTATTATTGAAAGAATTAAGAGCAAGACAGAGAATAGGATAGCAGATGAACAAGGAGGCTTTAGGAAAGGTAGGGGGTGTGTGGATCAGGTGTTTACAGTGAAACATATAAG
>NC_091307.1:17208247-17210747 GCF_038502225.1 Cherax quadricarinatus
CCTCGTAGGACATACCTCTTAGCTCTGGGACTAGTCTTGTTGCAAACCTTTGCACTTTCTCTAGTTTCTTTACGTGCTTGGCTAGGTGTGGGTTCCAAACTGGTGCCGCATACTCCAATATGGACCTAACGTATACGGTGTACAGGGTCCTGAACGATTCCTTATTAAGATGTCGGAATGCTGTTCTGAGGTTTGCTAGGCGCCCATATGCTGCAGCAGTTATTTGGTTGATGTGCGCTTCAGGAGATGTGCCTGGTGTTATACTCACCCCAAGATCTTTTTCCTTGAGTGAGGTTTGTAGTCTCTGACCCCCTAGACTGTACTCCGTCTGCGGCCTTCTTTGCCCTTCCCCAATCTTCATGACTTTGCACTTGGTGGGATTGAACTCCAGGAGCCAATTGCTGGACCAGTTCTGCAGCCTGTCCAGATCCCTTTGTAGTTCTGCCTGGTCTTCGATCGAGTGTATTCTTCTCATCAACTTCACGTCATCTGCAAACAGGGACACCTCAGAGTCTATTCCTTCCGTCATGTCGTTCACAAATACCAGAAACAGCACTGGTCCTAGGACTGACCCCTGCGGGACCCCGCTGGTCACAGGTGCCCACTCTGACACCTCGCCACGTACCATGACTCGCTGCTGTCTTCCTGACAAGTATTCCCTGATCCATTGTAGTGCCTTCCCTGTTATCCCTGCTTGGTCCTCCAGTTTTTGCACCAATCTCTTGTGTGGAACTGTGTCAAACGCCTTCTTGCAGTCCAAGAAAATGCAATCCACCCACCCCTCTCTCTCTTGTCTTACTGCTGTCACCATGTCATAGAACTCCAGTAGGTTTGTGACACAGGATTTCCCGTCCCTGAAACCATGCTGGCTGCTGTTGATGAGATCATTCCTTTCTAGGTGTTCCACCACTCTTCTCCTGATAATCTTCTCCATGATTTTGCATACTATACATGTCAGTGACACTGGTCTGTAGTTTAATGCTTCATGTCTGTCTCCTTTTTTAAAGATTGGGACTACATTTGCTGTCTTCCATGCCTCAGGCAATCTCCCTGTTTCGATAGATGTATTGAATATTGTTGTTAGGGGTACACATAGCGCCTCTGCTCCCTCTCTCAATACCCATGGGGAGATGTTATCTGGCCCCATTGCCTTTGAGGTATCTAGCTCACTCAGAAGCCTCTTCACTTCTTCCTCGGTTGTGTGCACTGTGTCCAGCACTTGGTGGTGTGCCCCACCTCTCCGTCTTTCTGGAGTCCCTTCTGTCTCCTCTGTGAACACTTCTTTGAATCTCTTGTTGAGTTCTTCACATACTTCCCGGTCATTTCCTGTTGTCTCTCCTCCTTCCTTCCTTAGCCTGATTACCTGGTCCTTGACTGTTGTTTTCCTCCTGATGTGGCTGTACAACAGTTTCGGGTCAGATTTGGCTTTCGCTGCTATGTCATTTTCATATTGTCTTTGGGCCTGTGTGTATGTGTGTGTGTGTGTGTGTATGTGTGTGTGTGTGTGTGTGTGTGTGTGTGTGTGTGTGTGTGTGTGTGTGTGTGTGTGTGTGTGTACTCACCTAATTGTACTCACCTAATTGTGGTTACAGGGGTCGAGACTCAGCTCCTGGCCCCGCCTCTTCACTGATCGCTACTAGGTCCTCCCTCTCTCTGCTTCCTGAGCTTTATCATACCTCTTCTTAAAACTATGTATGGTTCCTGCCTCCACTGCTTCACTTGCTAGGCTAATCCACTTCCTGACAACTCTATGACTGAAGAAATACTTCCTAACGTCCCTGTGACTCGTCTGAGTCTTCAGCTTCCAGTTGTGACCCCTTGTCCCTGTGTCCCCTCTCTGGAAAATCCTATCTCTGTCCACCTTGTCTATTCCCCGCAGTATATTGTATGTCGTTATCATGTCTCCCCTGACCCTTCTGTCCTCCAGTGTCGTCAGTCCGATTTCCCTCAACCTTTCCTCGTACGACATTCCCCTGAGCTCTGGGACTAGCCTTGTTGGAACCCTTTGTACTTTCTCTAACTTCTTGACTTGCTTGACCAGGTGTGGGTTCCAGACTGGTGCTGCATACTCCAGTATGGGCCTAACATACACAGTGTACAGTGTCTTGAACGATTCCTTATTAAGGTATCGGAACGCTATTCTCAGGTTTGCCAGGCGCCCGTATGCTGCAGCACTTATTTGGTTGATGTGTGCCTCCGGTGATGTGCTCGGTGTTATGGCCACCCCAAGGTCTTTCTCCCTGAGTGAGGTATGTAGTCTTTGTCCACCTAGCCTATACTCTGTCTGCGGTCTTCTTTGCCCCTCCCCAATCTTCATGACTTTGCATTTGGCTGGATTGAATTCGAGAAGCCAGTTACTGGACCACATGTCCAGCCTGTCCAGGTCTCTTTGCAGTCCTGCCTCATCCTCATCCGATTTAATTTTTCTCATCAACTTCACATCATCTGCGAATAGGGACACTTCAGAGTCTATTCCTTCCATCATGTCGTTCACATATAT
>NC_091307.1:17215747-17238247 GCF_038502225.1 Cherax quadricarinatus
CTGAAGTCGTCTATACTATGAAGTATGCCAATGTACTTGCCTGAAATACAAATCTGGGTGTATTAGGAAAGCATGCCAGCTGAGGACTCCGTGGTAAATCATGCAGAACACAACAAATGCTGCCTAAACCAGCATTCCTGCCCTTTCAGAGCTTGCGTACGCTCAAGGACACTTAATGAGCGACGGGGCGTTCAAGGTCTTGACAAGTTACGCTTCACATACTGAGCTGAGGCTGGATGGAACTTTCTTTACTTGTCATATTAAGCCGAGTATCGACACTTGCCAGAAATCGTGTGAAATCTTTAGCTGTTCAAGCAAAATGACAATTCTGTATGTCGTACATTTTTATTAACTCTTATTCCAGATTTTTAATGCCATTTTTTTTAAATTGTAGTTTCTATTATAGACTGATCAATTAGCTAGAACTCATTTAAAATTAAGTCCTTTCTAAAATTTTCTCTTATACGTTTAAAGATACCTATTTTTTTTTTCATTTATGTTAATGTAAAAATTAATAATCTTGTACCAAAAGAAACTTAGAAAACTTAACTAACCTTATTATAACAAGCTCAATTTAATTTAGCCTAATCCAACTAAATATATTTTAGATAAGTTTACAATAATATAATAATAAACAAACACAATAAAATATATATATTTTTTGTTAGACTTTGAATGGTTTTTCCAAAATTATTGCATACACAAATTCTCGCTAGCTATATTCGCCAAGAAGAGCTTTCCTATTTAAGCCAAAGTCGCAAGTTTTACCTATTCGGCACGACATGTATATATATACATGTATGTATAAATATATATATATATATATATATATATATATATATATATATATATATATATATATATATATATATATATATATATAAATATATATATATATATATATATATATATATATATATATATATATATATATATATATATATATATATATATATTTTATTTTTTATTATCACACTGGCCGATTCCCACCAAGGCAGGGTGGCCCGAAAAAGAAAAACTTTCACCATCATTCACTCCATCACTGTCTTGCCAGAAGGGTGCTTTACACTACAGTTTTTAAACTGCAACATTAACACCCCTCCTTCAGAGTGCAGGCACTGTACTTCCCATCTCCAGGACTCAATTCCGGCCTGCCGGTTTCCCTGAACCCCTTCATAAATGTTACTTTGCTCACACTCCAACAGCACGTCAAGTATTAAAAACCATTTGTCTCCATTCACTCCTATCAAACACGCTCACGCACGCCTGCTGGAAGTCCAAGCCCCTCGTACACAAAACCTCCTTTACCCCCACCCTCCAACCTTTCCTAGGCCGACCCCTACCAATATATATATATATATATATATATATATATATATATATATATATATATATATATATATATATATATATATATATATATATATATATATATATATATATATATATTGTGTTTTCATACGAAGCGACACTTTTCAATGTTGCAGGTTTAATTACTTTTCCTGTACCTAACTGTAACAAAAATAAAATATATATCGGAGTGTAAACCTTTGACTATCATGCTTTTAACTATAAATAAACTTATTAAACATGGTGCATGTATAATTCTGCACTCAAAAAACCAACGTGAGAGAGTGCGTAGGTAAGACAGATAGAGGATGTGTACGTCCACACAGAGGCTGTTTGCTAAGTTGAACTATCCTTCTGATATATAAATTAAAGACTCAAGGGTAGAAAAGTGGAAGACTCTCCACACTCCACTCCCTCCTACTATCGGCGTAGAAAAAAACAGGTAAATACATACACCATAACATATTTAAAAACAGAATGGAATTTAGAGGAAAGATGGAACTAAATGGAAGACGTTGGCTATAATTACCTCTACCAAATTAGTATTGTCTCTCTTGCTACTCGTGTTACTATTGCACTCTCATTCACAAAATTGTGTGTACCAGTGGCTCGACTTCAAAACGAACCAGGCAGCCTGGTTCAGTAGAAATGAGGAACGTGAGCCAGTAGAAATCAGGAACGTAGATCGGTAGAAATCAGGTATAATGATCAGAAGGAAGAGGCTAAACTGTGCATTATTAACCAAGGAGGTACGTCAGTAGGACCCAGGTAAGTTCATCAATAGGAAGAGGGGAAAACTGATCATTAGAAATCAGGTAGGTAAGTCATTAGGGACCAGGTTGACTCGTTAGTAAGAGCAAAGCTGATAAACAGGAACCTGACTCCCCTAACGTTGTGACTACTGTGCAATTAGATGTTTGTAGCTAAGGAAGAAGAGAAATGCTTGTGGCATCCCGCATTCAGTGTTTAGTTCGTCGTATAGTTCCTAAATTAACAACGTACTCACAACTTGGAGATAAATCTTTGGCATTGTTGCAGGCCGTCAAACCTCATTATCAACTCGTGTCTTGAAACCTAAGCTAAAGAATTTGATCTACAATGTGAGTTTGTTGTGACTTTTTCTACCCGCGGTATTGTGGCTTGGTTGTTAATTGTTTCAGTAGACGATATTGTGGGTTAGTTGTGAATTATTCCAGTCGACGGTATTGTGGGTTGTGAATTGTTTCATTCGACGATATTGTGGTTAGTTGTGAATTATTCCAGTCGACGGTATTGTGGGTTGTGATTTGTTTCAGTCGACGATATTGTGGGTTAGTTGTGAATTGTTCCTGTCGACGATACTGTGGGATAGTTATGAAAGATTGTTCCGGACGCGGTATTGTAACTTTTGTTCTTAATTTCCTAAATGTTCCAGTTGTTGCACTAACTTCTCTTGGATGTCATTCCTGCGGTCTTACCACAATTTGAGAAAATGTACTTTCCGGCATCATTTTATTTCTTTTGTCCTCAGTCTAGAATTGTGGGATTTTGTTCTCGTTTTTGAATGGAGTAAAAAAATCTATTCTTTTTTAGGTATTTTTATAGAAATTTATATGTTGTTGTCATGTCTCCTCTCTTCAGCTTTTTCAATCTTCGTAAGTCACATTTTATGTTATGTTCCGAGAGCATTTCAATTGTATGCTTTTGGACCTGATTATCTATACTCTATTGCTGTTTCGTTTTCTTAAAAAAAAATTATAATCAGAACATTTCCCTTTTACTATGAATATCTTTGGCTGTTCAGCCTCTATGGTGATCTCGGAAAAAGTAGATATGCAAAAAGCCATGATTGTTGTAGTAGTTCTAGTTGCAATATCCAAATTGTTCTTTCATCTTTCACAATAAATATCCATATAAATTTTTCTATATGTCACCAAATAGCTTCACCCATTTTTTTCCAACCAGCAAATTGGTCAGAGGAAATGAAGCGTAGGGAGAGAGCCTTCTGCTATATTATCCCAATCCCATCTATCTATAAAGTGTAAGAGGTGGTCGGAATGCAGCTTGTCCTTTTCCACAGATAGTCTCAATCTGCCTTGATCTTGTAGTCTCTATGTATCAATGCATTAAATGTGATGCATCTGGACAGTTGACAAGATTGCTCACTAAAACACTATCTTTCAATACTGTATGCAAATTTTAATCTTTACACACTGGTTCAGACAATCCCTGCAATTCACAATGAACACCATAAGAAATGACAAATCACTTAACTGTTGTTGTATATCAGAACTTGAGGATGTATCCACATTTCTGCATCAACTAGACAAACGCAAAATGTTACTCATGAAATGAAATGAATGAACTCTGCAATATTTACCCAGTACTCTGAAAAATATTCTTTGTTCACACTGTAACCACTCACAGGAAGAACATGCAGTACTCAATGAACTCACGATATGCTCTGTGTTTACAGTAAAGTATTCCTCACTTGATGAACATGATTGTACAATAGATTACCACTCAAAGGGTGAATTCGAACTGTACAACAAATATTTAGTGCACAATATACTGCCGCAGCTTGCGACTATGATAAATTTTATATCTTCTGTTTAAAGTTGTAAAACGAATCTAATTATTTGCTTAAGATTAAAAATGAAGAGCACGGTGAACTTACCTCTGGTGACCAGTGACTTCTTTGTTATTTGTCAAATCCCTCGATCTGTAAGTACGATAAAGGGGTCGTTGATCCCTTCCTTTTATGTCACTGTAACACACGATCACTGTTGACAGTTGTAATTAAAACCAAATATAATATTTAAGTTTGATTTTAATATTTTTGTACCTTGTAATATCGTAGAGGAAACTAGCGGGTTTCCAGTCACTGGTGAAAAACTTTTTTTGTGTGTGGGTATTTTAAACAAGTCTGCATTAGCCTAAAAAAAATAATGATCACATATTCAGGGGGGGGGGGAAATGATCGTGGGAAAAAATAATCTGACGTAACTGTTGATAACTTGGCACTAGAGATGAACTATGCTGGAGGACGAGGAACGTGTGTAATGTTTGTGTGAGCGCGCGACACCAACGCTGTCTGGGTGGTTGCCAGTATGCAAGTGATGGGAGGCTCCTGCCAGCCCTCACAACCACCCAGCCTCAGTGTAGGTACAGGCGCACGCTGGTCACTCCCATAGCACTGGTGGTATTTTGCCTCGTCTGGGATTGTCTTCCGACGCTGGTCTCAGTCATATGATGACCTCAGTGGCTCAGCGGCCGTTAATCAGCTAAAAACCATAATAGGATTTATACCTTTCTGTATACATTCATTCAACCCATCGCCCCAGGTCAATTTACCTTTCATCTGCTTTGAGTTTGTTGAAATAAATATAATAATTCCAATAATGAAACGAGGTTCGAACTCTCTGTGGTACAGACTTCAGAAATTTATATCTATTTTTATACTGTTCACTGTTTCCACTCATGCTGATCCTAACTTATTATTACATTAGACTTTGCTCACACCTGAATATGCAAATAATCCGTAAATAACCGAAGTCGAACCGAAGCATCGTCATAAATTTTTCTCCCTCTCCTATGTGCGGGTTATTTGTCTATTGTTCCGGAATTATTTAATGCTTAAATTACTCAGTTGTATATTTTGGATTTGCTTATTATCAGGATGAGGGATAATTTAACTAAATATTTTATGAAAAATACTAAGAAATTATTCTATTAAAAAAACATGCATAAACGCTCTAGAAAATGAATTACCTAAATAATTCCTAGAAATTTACCCGGTATATTTAATGAGCTATAAAGTGGTATGTAGGCTGTGCTCATCCTTCCACGTCTGTGATGATGATCCACACAGCGTCCAAACGTCAGCAAATTTTTGTAAAATTTGTTGTTGTTCTGGAAGATAAACTGTGAGTCTCTTGACTGAACTGCATATATTTGGTCTCACATTATTTCTCTTACTAACACACACACACACACACATACACACACACACACACACACACAAACAAACAAACAAACAAAAAAACAAACACACACACACACACACACACACACGTACACACACACACAATCAACGTAACTGAAGTATCGTCTTTGTGAGATGAATGTCTGATGAGTTCTCTCATTCCCTCTTTCATTCCCTTTGAGGCTTTACTCTTCTATCCAGCAGATTTTCGCTTTCCCATGTTACATGTAGTATCCTTCTCGTTTCCCTTTCACCATAATCAGTTATTTTTCGCTTCATCTTTTCCGAATCAGTTCGCAGTTTGTCTGTATCTCTGTCTGCTTTCATGTCTTCCTGCCAGTTTTCCTGCCTGCCTTTTTTCTAGGCTATTTGTCCCCTTTCCCTTGAAATAATGTTTTCCTACCTTTATTGACATACCTACCTGCCTGAATTCCTGCCTACCTGTCAGGTTATCTACCAGCCTGTATCCTTCCTATCTTTTCTGCCTGCCTTCTTGTCAATCTCCTTGTTTTCATATCTGCTTCCAATCCTGCATTTTTTTTTTTGGTGGGGAGGGACGAAACCCTACCTTTTTTCCTACTTTTCTAGCGCCCTGACTTCATTCCTGCCTACATATATGCTTGTTTCCTTCCTTTCCTTCCAGTTTCACACCATCGTGGCGTGCAGTGTTGCCATAATGAGCCTGTCACTCACACTCAATGAGAATCCCACCCTCCTGTTGACTTTACCTTCCCCTCTATAATGGAGGCTGACGAATCTTATCTCTGGCTATAGATTCTCAGACCTTTCAGCTGTTGAAGTCTCTCTGTTTTATACACGCAGTTATGGTCTTCATGTAGTGTCTTCAGGAAATTCGTCTTCTTACGGGAAGTTTTACCTGGCTTAAGGCTCTTCATGGAAAGAAGACAGAGTGGGGCTTTGATAGAATTGAAGCGATTCTCATCCAAAGAATTTAGGCTACCTTTCCCTTCCTCGTCTCATCCTTTATTAGCTTCTGTTAGTTCCCGCATAAGTATTCTTCTAGTCGTCACGTTGTTGCTTCCCTTTTGAAGCCTAACATTTACCTCCTCCCTTCTAATTTTTACTTTGACTCCCCTTTATTACGTTCAACCCCACGAAGTGTAGTCTTCCAATTTAAGCTTTCTTATTGCAGTCTCCTTATTTAAACCTCTTTATTGCAGCCTTCCCATTGCAGTTACCTTATTGCAACCTCATCATTGTAGCCTCCTTATTGCAACCTATTCAATGTAGCATCGACAGTAATGGTGTTTCATTAGAGCTTTCTCATTAAAACTGAAGCTTACCGATGAACACTCATCTGTTGTTGCTACTCTAAAGAGTCATCATCTGTTGAAATACCCGGTATCCTGAGGAAGCCTTGTGTACTATATATATATTTTTAATTAAATGTTCTTAATATATTACGACTTGTGGATGTGTCTACGCGTGAGTTGCTGTCCGTTAAGACTGTGAAGGACAAGGGTCAACCATCGTAGCCTAGCATGAGACCAGGCCTGCTCTTTTTGCTGCCTAGTCAGCCAGGCTGTTTCTACTAGTGATCCGCAGGTATCTTCAGGTACCTGCTTCCAGTAAGATGAAGTATCTTGTGTTACGTATGTTGACAATTTTCTCTGACTGTGCCTCTGGCCCCAGTGTATCTCACTAAGTTTGTCCTACACTTAGTCTCTCGTATTTCTGACTCAATATCTTTCGTGTATATATTATGAGGTATCTCTCATGCCTTCGTCCCGAAAGTTTATTTCAATAGTTTAAGACGTTTCCAGTAGCTTACACTCTTGATTTTTCCCTGCACTGATATCTCTCTCGTGTCTTGAAAGGTAATTTGAGCAGGTACAATAATTTAGACGCGACAGCACGCATGTTTTGAAAAGTATTGTCATCGGCATAAAATCTCTTGTTTTAAAAGCTCTCATAATCCATCTTGTAACTTTCATAGCCTTTCCTGCATGAGTATCATTTTATTATCGAATGGTCATCCAACATGATTCATGTCTTCAAGAGCTTGCCTTTCCCTCCTCGGAATGGCTAGTCTTCGTTCTCTATCTTGTGGTTATTTTCCAGATCGTCGTTGCTTTCTCGTTTGAGAAAGTGGAAAATAGCACCACGTTACACCATGCTATTTTCCCCTCTATTTACTGGAAGGTTGAGTTGGTTTCCTGTTGCAGCAACATTGCAACCTCGTGTATTGTATACCCTCGAGAGATTAGCGTTTTTTTTCCTGGGGTTAGCAAATGGAGCATTGAGTCAATGCTATTTCATACTCTGAATGAATATCTAAAAGTTAATCTACTCTTTCCCCCGTACAAAGAACCTGCAACAGTCACTGACCTATAACAGCGAGCATACAGTAAAATTATTAAAAGTTATGATCCTTTAACAACATGGATATTGTATGTTTATTGCAATAAAATACAGTGAGCATAATACAGTGTTTAGTGGGTATAATACATATTAACTACAATACTGTATCACAGAGTTCATGCTGACACATGTAATAATAATATTACACATATATAATGAGTTTATTAAATATAATGAACATACTGCAAATATAATGAGCATATTACTATCTATAACATATAATGAACATAGAATAAAATAAAGTGAGCATACTGCATACATAATACCGAGCATACTGTATAGTGAGTACAGTTACTGTGCATGTTACAGCCTCGGGAAAGTTACTGTGCATGTTACAGCCTCAGGAAACTCTATGTGCTGGCATCACAACCCTATGCATGCGACCAGTATGTAACTTGCAATATAATGACGGGTAATTTCCCCATGGTAACGAGAAAACTTGGGCCGAGATGACAGGAATCCAACCAGACTGTTCTCTCAGTTGGCGGCGGTTGGTCTGTTCTAACCACACTAAATGATTCATTTAGGACTGATGTCTGGTCAGTCGCACTTTGTGATCAGTCCAGTCTGTACATGAGTAGAAGAGTGAGATATACGTAGAACGATAGGAAAATAAAGAAAAGCAACTGTTGAAAGTGTGCTCTCTCTCTCTGTCTGTCTCTCTCTCTCTCTCTCTCTCTCTCTCTCTCTCTCTCTCTCTCTCTCTCTCTCTCTCTCTCTCTCTCTCTCTCTCTCTCAGGACAGGCGTGGCTTGACGCGTACAACCACTACAACAAATGTACAACGTTTGGCAGTTACAAAAAGATAATACTACATATTCACATGTTTTTATCTGTAACTACACATGTGTTTGTAAAAAAAAAAAGAAAAAATAAGAACCTTGTCTATAATAAACTACCATTAATTCTTACAAGCAGGTTATACTAGTGCTTGTTAAGTATGCTCGATGATTTACATATAATACCAGGGCTTCAGAATGCTGTTGGAATCATATGTGAAGAAATAATCTGGGAAAGATACAACGTCGCAGTTAATATCTCATCACAACTACTTGATGAGTGACTGCACGATTGATTGTACACTTCTCCCGAGATAGATGGCCAGTGTCTCCGTGCGTGATGAATGACTGGTGTCTCCGTACGTGATGGATGACTGGTGTCTCCATAAGCGATGAATGATTGGTGTCTCCGTATGTCATGGATGACTGTTGTCTCCGCTGTCAATACAAAGCCTACTAGCAAATGAGCCTATATACACACCTACAACTGGATACTATACCAGATATTTTTATTGTCCTTTTCCGTCAGGCTGAACTGCAACGATAATTTATGCTGGCGTAGAGAAAAAAAAATAAAAACGGAAATACAAGCAGATGAATGCATAAAGAATGAGATAGATGATAATAATAATAATGAGAAATAAATAGACAGTCAGTCGAGAGAGAAGCATCTCTGGACAATATGAGTCTTGAAAACTAAACAAAAAATAAAACTTTAGCCTCATAAGTTTTCCCTAGGAAACTAAAGTTTCTTTATACTACATAATCATCTTAATCATCTCAATATGAATTTACAGTGAAAAAACAGAGGAGACTTACTATTCAAATATAAAATATAATATATGAGGCTGAGTTTAGATACAATGAAATTTTATCGGCTTTCATAATGGACTATTTCAAAACATGTAGAGCTTCTAGACCTTAAATTGCCGCGGTATGTATTCAGGGACAGGTTCCACAGCGAGACGAGCGGAATTTATATTTAAGGCTCGTATTCCGACATGAAATACGACTCAAAAACGCGCAAATTATGTAATGGTTTCGTGCAATATAGGAGAGACGCCGCCATACTTTGCCATAATAAATGATAAATGTCTTCCATGTCAGAAAGTTTTCTTAGTGTTAAGTCCTTCAGATAGTTTATATACATACATACATATATATATATATATATATATATATATATATATATATATATATATATATATATATATATATATATATATATATATATATATATATATATATATATATATATATATATATATATATATGTGTGTGTGTGTGTGTGTGTGTGTATATATATATATCATTCTTCAGTGTCATGACTGGAGTTTCCGAAAAGTCGTAATATAGATTGTAAATTGTTTAAAGAATTCTGAGATTTTGAATCCGAAGCCAAACGTGTTCTGATTCTACACTCTGTAAACGTCCGAGTTACAATAGTTTATTGGGTCAATCGATCAATCAGGAGTTCGTAGTTCTGAGAGCCAATACATCTCTGCTACTCCACTTGCCACAACTTGGTCCATATAGTAATGCTGCACTTATACATACATGCTTTTCTACGTTGCTTCCTTCTCATGGCCAGTCCCTTCCACCCTCTCTCCACCGAGATGACTAACGGTATATATTTCTCATCCTCATATTCCACTCTTTCATCTTTCCACAGAGAAAGGGCACTGATTTCCCTTACATATCTCTTATCCCTTCCCCTCTTCTTACTCGAGACATCTTCCTCTTTTCTCTCCTCTTGCTACTTTTCTCCTCCTCCTCCTCCTCCTCCTCCTTCTTATTCCTTATCTTACAGGTGCATTCCTTCTCCTGAATCTTTATCTCTCTCTGTCTTCTAATCCTCCTATTATCATCAGGCGAAACACTTAAGTCTCTCCACCTTCAGAGAACGACCATTATGCCCGTGCTTCTCCAAGATGCTGAGAATTTAAGTTCGTCGTTAAAAATAATTGGAAAGAAGCATATGGCGAATCCGTGTCCTTGTTGTCAAAATTAAAGTATAACGCAGAGGAGTATTACTGCATTTATGTCGTTGATAAGTGTTTAGTGTTTCCTAACAGTTATATTCACATAAACAAAAATATTCATTATTATTGTATAAAAACAGTAACATTTACGCCTTTGCTTCGATAAAAGCGTCATTAACACTTATCGACGAAAGGCGAGAAACAGGAGTTAATTTGGATTCGGTTATCTCTTGAAGAGGAGTCTGACTGAGGTCGAAATTTACAGGTATCGTTTTTACATATTGTTTCATTTTTCAATTCAATGTTATTTTTTTTTTTACTTTTCACCTGCTCATTTATTTCTGTTCGTGGGCCGTCAAGTGTCCATTCAGGCAGTGTATTGTCCACTGTTATTCGTACTCTTAATAACATGTATGTAAAAGTAACAGGGAAAGGAATGTTTATATTTATTATTTTTCAATATTTAAAGTTAGAATAGAGGAACATTGCAGTAGATCTACTGGCCCAGGCAAGGCAAGTCTTACTCAACTCTTCCTTGACACTTTCTTTACGTAATAAAAACGTGTAGACCTGAACGATATTATTCTTTGCGGAGCAATGATGGGTTGACAGAATACTCTGTTACCAAATATGTTAATTTTGATTCAACTAGAGGCTGGAATCTTACGTAATTTGATAGAAAAGAAAAGTTTTCTTTTTTTACCCAGACGTAAAGATAATTTAAAACTTGTTTTAATCTTAGCTTACTAAATTCTAGCGAGATCTACATTTTCTCAAGAGCAATTCCAATATTTTTTCCTGCATGCAGTAGAGGAAAATTATTTACACTGCATCTTATGGATTTATTATGAAAGTATAGGAATCCAAAGGCTCCTCTCTCAACTATCGTCCCATCTCCTCCTGCCCCCGCGATCCTCATCTTCAAGAAGAGAAATTTTCAACAAGAATAAAGGTTCCGATACCGTAGTTGGTACACACCACAACTAACTCACAAGTTGTAGAGGAGACTTTAAATGACGTTTCGGTTCTGCCCTGGACCATCATCACTCGCAGCTTGTTAAT
Organism: Cherax quadricarinatus; assembly: GCF_038502225.1. Taxonomy (NCBI): domain Eukaryota; kingdom Metazoa; phylum Arthropoda; class Malacostraca; order Decapoda; family Parastacidae; genus Cherax; species Cherax quadricarinatus. The sequence goes on from NC_091307.1 coordinate 17,227,266, forward strand.
GGTCAGCACGAACCAAACTTCGTGTAAAATTTCCTTCTCAAATTTTGAGTTAATTTCTAAAAGTTTTCCTTCACCGATTCCTTTATTTAGCATTAGTTATTTCTTTCCTTCCCTCTCTCTAATTATCTTTCCCTCTCACCTCCCCTATTGTGGCAGAAAGTTTATTCCCACCATTAATATTGTTCCACGTCCTCTCCCCTATATTTCTTTCATTATCTCCACCAACTTTTCGATGCTATCAAGATTTATTTACAAGAGATTCAACCCGATGCTGTCGCTCATTACAGGCGTCTCTTCCATTGCGATCCCTTTAAGCTTTAATTTCATAGTCTCGTTCGGCCTTTTTTTAATGCCTTTAACTCTATTTAAAAATGAACGTATTATTCCTTTATGGATCTGGTCAAATAAAAACAATGGTAACAGAGAATCCTTTTCATACAACGTTTCACGCAAGTCTGGTAAGCTTCTTCAAGTATATAGGAATAAGCAAATGCACCGCCCTATGAGACGGTGTATTTGATTATTCCTGTGGTCAGGTCTGGGGAAGATATATATACGTGGTTCATCACATCCTTCACTCTCACATTATAAAACTCAGTTTTGGGTAAAACGTATAAAAATAAGGTTCTCTGCTACCAGTGTCTTTATTTCTACTTGTCTAGTTTTTTCTTTGTCTATAACCGCCGTATGGGTTATACGGCGCCTGGAAATTTGAGATAATCGTATTTTTTACCGGCATCAAAACTCCTATTTAATTAAGGAGCAAAGCCACTGTAACACGCTGTGATTTTTACGTTCTTTCATCTCCCTTCTCACCCCGCACCAGCATCCTTGATCCAGCGACCAAAATGCGTTACCGAGATAAATTTGCTTCCTGGGAGTATTCTTATTTAAAATGAGATGAAAACTTGGTAGCCGGGCCGGTTATTACGACAAAAATATATGATACAAACCGACAAGAAAGGTAAACGTTGCTCCCTGCTTTATGTGTTTACGTTTGACCCTCGACAACGAAGCAAAGATTTACTGCACTGGAGAAAGTGTTAGCGGTGTGTTGGTCGGAGTTTTTAGTCCATTACGCGTCTTAGTTTGCCTCGAGAGGCTTGAGACATGTGTTTAGAGTCTTGACAAGTGTTGACAAGGATTGACTCAGAATGAGGGAAAGAGGAAAGTAAGAAGGAAGAGAAGAAGGAGAAGAAAAAGAAGAAGAAGAAGAAGAAGAAGAAGAAGAAGAAGAAGAAGAAGAAGAAGAAGAAGAAGAAGAAGAAGAAGAAGAAGAAGAAGAAGAAGAAGAAGAAGAAGAAGAGGAAGAAGAAGAAGAAGAAGAAGAAGAAGAAGAAGAAGAAGAAGAAGAAGAAGAAGAAGAAGAAGGAGGAGGAGGAGGAGGAGGAGGAGGAGGAGGAGGAAGTGGAGGAGAAGGAGGAGGAGGAAAAGGAGGAGGAGCTGACCGAGGCTTCACTGTTCTTCGGTTTAGCAATCCACAAAATCATCAGACTTGCATACTTTTCTCTTCACTATCATCCCTCATCTCATTTTCGAAAACCCTGCTCCCTCACATTTATCAACCTCGCTTCCCTCCTACTTTCATCCCTTCGCATCCTTACCTCTCACCCCTATGTCTCACTCTACCTCTCATCCCCAACTTCACGGCCACCAGGTTATTACTTTCCACCGCACCCCAACATACCTCCACTTGCAACCTCCCCATCATATTCCCTTTCCACCCCACCCTATCGCACTCCTTACCATCATTACCTTTCTATTGTCGTAGGAAAATTTATGTCGTGCATTAGATGTGGTCCGCGTCCACACCGTCATATTGTTTTTTTCCCTCCTTCCGCCTTATCAACGTCTCTTGAAGCTTCCCAACGTTTCTTCCAGCTTATCAACGTTTCCTCCAGCTTATCAGCCTGCCTTGTACCTTATCAATGTCAATGTTAACTTACCAGTGTCTCACTCAACTTTTCAATGTCTCTTTAAAGCTAATTAACGTATATCATTTATGAATGTCTCGTTAAACTAATTAACGTATATTATTACTTATCAGTCTCGTTAAAGCTAATTAACGTCTATTATTTGTCAATGTCTCACTAAAGCTAATTAACGTCTATTATTAATCAGTGTCTAGTTAAAGCTAATTAACTTCTACTATTTATCAGTGTCTCGTTAAAGCTAATTAACGTCTATTATGTATCAATGTCTCGTTAAAGCTAATTAACGTCTATCATTGATCAACATCTCCTTCAACTTGTCAACATCTCCAACTAATCAATGTCTTCCTCAAATTATCACCCCTAGACAGGTTTTCACGAGAGCTTAGTCGCGTCACCGAATCAGTCATTTCACCCAACTTACGAAGCACGGCTGATAGTTGAGGGTGGATAGGGACACTAGAGTCAACAACCTGGGCCACTCCTCTTGTATCAAATGAGCTTAATATCCCTCTCTTCCTTTCACTCACAGGTGACCCGTCACTCTCTCCCTCCCGAGTTGCATCAAATGTGGGAGTAAATGAATGTAGTGCCCCTGTTGTTAGTGGTGGTGGTGGGTGAATGTTAGTGTTGGTGATGGAATGAATGTCAGTGTTGTTGCTGTTGTTGTTGTTAGTGGTGGTGGTGGGTGAATGTTAGTGTTGGTGATGGAATGACTGTTAGTGTTGTTGCTGCTGTTGTTGTTGTTGCTGGTGGTGATGGGTGAATGTTAGTGTTGTTGTTGTTAGTGTTGGTGATGGAATGAATGTTAGTGATGTTATCGTTGGTATTATAATTATTATTACTAATGTTAATTATTATCAAGGTGTCTAATGAATTTCCATTGCTTTTGAGTGTTGTATGGGTGTGCACTAACCTAGTTGTTTGCACTGATTGATTCCTAGTTCCTGCCCTCCCCCTGTATGTATGTGTGTGTCTCAAATCTCACAAGTACTCTAGATTTAAATTCTTATTATTACTTCGCACAAACAGGTGTATGAGGCACAAAGTTTTCCATTCTGTATGTAACATGATTTGAAGTTTTAATGTATTAGAAAAACTTAGAAGGACAGAGTTACGGAAGAACTAGTAATCGATGCGAAGCTTTTTCATATATTTGAGGACCAATAACACGGACAAAAGTGTACAGTAATAGAGTTAACTCACATCATATATAATATACAATTTAAGTCGTACGACGGATGACACTTGAATGAGAGACAGGTGCAGTATAACAGGTATTAGCAAAGCTTATTCCTTAGGTTAAGTTGATGAGGGATTAGTTGAAATTTTTTTGTTGGTGAGTTTTGGGTTTAAGAAAAACCTGCCAAATATGGGCCAGTGGGCCTGCTGCAGTGTTCTTTCTTTCTTATGTTCTTTTAACGCTATCGTTTATTGGCACTGTTTTGCCCGCAGTGGAGATACACAGAAAGACCGAGGCAGTAAAAGGCAAAAGATAAAACACATGAAAACATACGAATGGAGGGAGACACCAGAATGCCTGCTGGTCCATACTAAACTGTATCTCCGCGGATTTAATCCTTCTAGCTGAAATACTTGTCAAACCAATTATTATTATATCAAGCTAAGATCATTCAGTCTCCTAACCTGATGACTGACACTCAAATGTTGGTTCTCCTCATTGTATGAGCTCATGTCTTTCTCTCCTTATGCATTTTCAGAATGACCAAGGTCCCAGAACCGAAACTCTTTCAGTAAAATATCCTATTGTTTCCAGTTTACGTCATTCTCCAAAACAATATTTACTGACTGTAATAATATTGGTAGAATTACCTACAACATATTAAGTAAAAGGACACAGGTACGTCTAATATGACATCCCAAAGGGCTTAGCACCCTTTCCTTGAATAATAATAATAATAATAATAATAAAAATAATAGTAATAATAATAATAATAATAAAATAATGATAATAATAATAATAAAAATATAATAATAATAATGATAATAATAATAATAATAATAATAATAATAATAATAATAATAAAATATTAGTAATATTAATAATAATAATAATAATAATAATAATAATAATAATAATAATAATAATAATAATAATAATAATAATAATAATTATTATTATTATTATTATTATTATTATTATTATTATTATTATTATTATTATTATTATTATTATTATTATTATTATTATTATTATTATTATAATTTTATCAGTGTTCCTTATTTTCCAGTGGTCCCCGGCTCTATCCACATAGAAACAATTTTACATACTCAGTTCTGAATCTGAGATTGCGGCGAGACATTTCGAACAAGCAGACTGCAGCTCGAAGCCTGCCGCAAGCCTCGACATCAGGCATAAAGAAATAAAGCAAAAATGCCCATTAAAAGAGGTAAGGATTAATTTTCTTTCTCTAATTGTCAAGGCTCAAGGCCTCTTCACGAAGGTTCTTTTTCACAATAAATGAAAATATAGAAGATGGACAGGAGAATAAAAAAGATGATGCAGAGGCCAAAGGAGGAAGAACAAAGCGAAGAAAATGAAAATCGAAAACACTGATGGAAGACGAGAAGGAGGAAGAAGAAGGAGGAGGAGGAGGAGGGGGAGATGGATTAGGAGGAGGAAGAGGAGTGAGATGAAAAGAGAGGAAGAGAAATAGCAAGGCAATAAAGCAATAATATCCGTTGTGAGATATGGAGAAGAAAGAAGAATGCGAGGGGCGACATCTGTAGAAGGGAAGAGCAAGGGAACCGACGCTAAGAGGAATAGGGTGAGTAAATGACAGAAGAGCCAGGAAGCAATAATCAAGTGAAAGGAGAAGGTATATATTATATATGGAACGAGTGAGAGAGAGAGACAGAGAGAGACAGAGACAGACAGTGTGTGTGTGTGTGTATGTGTGTGTGTGTGTATGTGTGTGTGTGTGTCTGGGTGTGTGCTCGTGTGTGTGTGTGTGTGTGTGTGTGTGTGTGTGTGTGTGTGTGTGTGTACTCACCTAGTTGTACTCACCTACTTGAGGTTGCAGGGGTCGAGTCTAAGCTCCTGGCCCCGCCTCTTCACTGTGTGTGTGTGGGTATGTGTGAGTATATGTGCGTGCGTGTGTGTGTGTAACGCCTGCAGTAATGTTCTGATTGCTTTTATTGATGAACTTTTTATTAAAAGGATGGCAATTTTTATTGTATTCAGTAAACCCGTTCATTCAGTGGTGTCGAGGTTCAATTCTCCATATATCAAACTTAGACCTCTCACTCCCCTGGCACATTGTGATAAGTTACAGTGAAGATAAAGAATGAATTTTATAGTGTGTGATGAAGCTCATTTTGTATAGAAGCTAGTTGATTCATCAGTTGTGACCAGTGCGTCAGTTTGCGTCTGGCTGCGTGAAGACGTGGGTCACTCCGCGTCTTGTTGCTGCTGCAAGTCGCAACACAGTTGCGTTTCCCTGTCAGCGTCTCGACGCCCAGATAACGACCCCAGACGTCCAGGTGTGTCATCTTAATATAATTGTGCTAGCCGAGAACACGATGATATACGCGTACGTCATCTGGCAGCGCCTCGGGATCTCCTTGCAAGAAATACGCAGATGGCTCCGTCTTAGTGAAAGAGATGGCTGTACGTCGCCTCGAGATATACTATTAATAATTACTCGATTTATTTTTTATTTTTTCTTAAGAGTTGTAAACAAACATTAAAAATCCTAATAAAGAATAATAATATTTAGAGTGACGATAATCATTTCATCCCTTTTATCCACTTCATTGTATTTTTTTTTCTTTTCGTTGCTTTGATATTGAATTCGTTTATAATACTTATAAGCAGCCGGTGACGATGTCTACGGAGGCAGTGACGCCTTCGTTCCAAGATGCTCTTTACTTTAAAGATTTTAAATTTCTTTTCAGGTTTGAAAAATGAAGCATTTTATTCCCCTCGAAAAATTTATTGAGGTTTTGGACAATATCTGAAAGACATTATACGAGTAAATGTAAAGTTCGTGTTAAGGTTGTCTGTGTGAGCAACTGAAACTTTTCCAGCATCGTCATCTCTCTCTCTCTCTCTCTCTCTCTCTCTCTCTCTCTCTCTCTCTCTCTTTTACACAGGGTTTGACAAGGTTAAGGATCCCTAGCTTTATTGACAAGCTATTTACAGGTTAAGGATTCCTAACTTTATTGGCAAGCTAAGAGCTGTTACCTACATCAGCTCATTTGAAAGCATTTTTATTGTTATGAGACATACAAGTAGGGAACAGGATAAAGTTGGAGCCATCTGTGGGCCAGCATTTTCATTTGATCAACTGATTTTATCTCGTTGACTTCATTATGCTGTACGAATGTGTTCCATACACGAGTCATCCTGGGTATATATGATCTCAGATGGAGTGATGTTCTGGAAAAGGGTACAGCCAGAGTGAAGTTGCTGCTTTCTGCCCGTCTTGTGGTATAAAAGCTTGTTTCACGCTGTCCTCGAAGTGGATCCAAGTGTGGTACTTTGACAATATTGGCCTTGTACATAACAGTAAGGCCACCCACATCCCTCCTGTGTTGAAGGCTCTGCTGAAATGCCAGATCTATCCAGGATGGGTCCAGGCGAGAGATGAGACGTCTTGCTCTGTTCTCTACTCGGTCAAGCAGTCGCAGATGAGAGGGGGGGGCAGGCAAACCAAGAAAGTGGAGCATACTCAAGGTGTGAGCGTACTTGTGCCTCGTACAGAATCTTGCAACCCCTACTGTCAAGCAGATGCGAGATACGGCGAAGTGCTGTAAGCTTCCTGGCTGCCTTGTTTGCAAGATTTACAACATGGTTCTTCATGGTTAGTTTGGAGTCAAATTTCACCCCAAGGATATCAACTTCTTCTCCAGGTGCCAACACCCTCCCATTCATCCTTACTACTGCACCAGCATTACCAACATGGTGTCTAGAGACGATCATCATTTGCGTTTTCTCAGGTGCAAATGTTACTTGCCATATATTTCCCCAAGCTAATATAGCTCTTAGCTGGTGATTGATGTAGCTTAGAGCAGCTGGCATTTTTTCTCTTGGACAAGTGAATATCAGTGTACAGTCGTCTGTATATGCATGTGATTCTGGGATGAGATGAAGAAGGTCGTTGAAGTAGACATTTTATAACAATGGTCCCAGCACGCTTCTTTGTGGAACACTTGCCCCAATAGGATGTCTTGCTGATTCTGTTCCATTGAGAACTACACTTAGAGATCTACCATGAAGGTAATCACTGAGGAGACGTAGTGTAGAGCCTGGAATTCCCAGTGCTTGAAGTTTTGCTAAGAGGCCCTGGTGCCACATCCGGTTGAAAGCGCCAGCAATGTCCAGTGCTACCACACAGCTGACTTTGGATTCATCCAGTGACTGGTGCCACTTAGTGGAGAGGTTTAACAACAGATCAGCAGCAGAATAACCTTTCCTGATGCCATACTGACGATCACAAAGTAGTGAGTGGTAGTCAAAAAACTCTGTCATTTGTCTTGAGATTATTGTCTCAAAGATCTTACCAGTGATTGACAGGAGTGACACTGGTCTGTAGTTGCTGATTTCTGCTCTGCTCTTCTTTTTGTGAACAGGGACTACATTTGCCTCTTTCCATAGAGAGGGCCATTTACACTGTACTAGGCAGTGCTGAAAGATGCGAGTTAGAGGTGTTGCTAGCTGGTCTGCACATCTTCTCAGCAATCTTGGGCTCGACTTGTCTGGGCCCACAGCCTTTTCTTGGTCAAGCGATTTAAGAAGGAAATGCACCTCCTCCTGCCTTATTGTCACCATTGACAGTTTTGACACAGTTCTTGCAGCTAGCCAAGGAAGGTCCCTTGCTGGATCAGGAACTTGCATTTTGGTAGCAAAGTGTTCAGCAAAGAGGTCCGCCTTCTCTTGACAACTAGTAGAGGTGGTCCCATCCTGTCGATTTAGAGGTGGAATGAGTTCATCAGGTGGAATGAGTTCCTTGTCTGTCCTTGACCAGGGACCACCAGGTTTTGGATCCTACCCTACCTGATGCTAGCTTTCTTTTAGTGTCCACCTCCCATTTAGCAATGGCCTACTTTTGAACGTCACCCATATGCCTACAGGCTTGCCTGTGCAAGTTTCTGTTATAGGTGGTAGGATGTCTCTTATACCTTCGCCATGCTTTGTACTTAGCAGTAGCAGCCTCTCTACAACGAAAGCCAAACCAAGGCTGATCTGTAGGCTTCGTCACATATTGTCGGTGAGGAATGTGTTCTTGTTGTAGATTAAGGATGTGTCCAGTGAAGGCTTTCACTTGGTTGTCAACATCCCCTTGGAGAAGAGCATTCCAATCGGTGGTGGCGAGCTCAGAGCAAAGGGCTAACCAATTACCTCTTTCCCATAGCCAGGTTGTGCGTGTGGACTCACCTCGTTCTGTTGGGATCTTAAGTGTAGTAAAAACAGCCTTGTGGTCAGACGATCCAACATAGCCGAGGGGTTGACAAGTGACTATGCCTTCTGCCAGATCACTCACTACTGGGTCAAGGGAGGAGCCAGAGATGTGAGTAGGGAAATCAACAAAGTTTCGCATGTCAAATACTGCAAGAAGGTCATCAAAGTCCCTCTGGATAAGGTGTTGGTTGAGGTCACCAACAATTATGATTTGTTGACAGCTGTGTTGTAGCAGAAGGGAGTCAATATTTTCCATTAGGAAGTTGATGGGGTCTGCATGTTGCAACTGAGGTCTGTACATTGCACATGCTAGTACAGAGGTACTAGTGTTTATGCAGAGCTTGAAGAACATCATTTCAAGATGTGTAGGGGCGGCAACATCAATGTGCTGGGCATGAACACTTTTAGAGAAGCACACAGCAACACCTCCTCCTTGCCGTTGCCTGTCTCTTCTCATCCATGACGTGTAGCCAGCAATTCTTGCAAATTTTTCTCTCTCCCTCCTGCTTTTCTTTTACCAACCTCTGTACATCCCCCTCTCCACTAGCATAAGTCAGGGCGCACTTCCTGTTGCCGTGTCCCTTCCTCTGCATTTAAAACCCTCGTTGGGGAAAAAATCTTTTGTAAACACGAAGGGAGAAGAAGGGAATTTAAGCCGCATCCAAAAACAATTAAAATCACTATCTCATGCCTCTCCACACACACACACACACACACACACACACACACACACACACACACACACACACACACACACACACACACACACACACACACACACACACACACACACACACACACGCACGCACACACACACACACACACACACACACACACACACACACACACACACACACACACACACACACACACACACACACACACACACACACACACACACAAAACTAGTTATGAAGATATATACAAGTACTTCCAGGTTGAGTAGTGATGATATAACTTCAGCCTCGACGGGAACAGAGCGCATTTTGGTCTCCCAGAACGTGTTGCTTATGGAAATATCACCATTAGGAAAAACTGGAGGAGTGTGTCTTACTCGAGGTCCTGCTGACAGTGGCCATAACTCTGAAGAATACTGGTAAAGATCCCCCAGTCACCCATCCCAGTATAACTCAGTGATCCACCGTCGATACTCCGGTGATATTTTTCCAGTAATATTAAGGTGACCATAAAAGGACATTTACAAGGAGGGCGGGTGGTTACTTGATGATGGTGGAGGGTTCTTATTCCAAGGAACTGGAGCTATCTGTATTCTCCATTAATCAAATCTATATACGTTCCATTTCACAGGAGCTGTATGATATCTACGGATTTAGCGATTTTCATAATAATAATAATAATAATAATAATAATAATAATAATAATAATAATAATAAAAACAATAATAAAGATACTAATAAATTTATAATTATTATTATTATTATTATTGTTATTATTATTATTATTATTACTCATTATTATTATTATTATTATTATTATTATTATTATTATTATTATTATTATTATTATTATTATTATTATTATTATTATTATTATTATTATCATTATGATTATTATTATTATTCCAGTTAGTTTTAGAACATTTTAATGTTATCGAAAGATTTTTCTGCGCATTTTCGCGGAAATTCCAATGCATTTTCTGTCTTTAGAAGAGATCTGTCAGGAATAGGCCACATGTTTCCGGTGATCTAATTGTAAAAGTCCGTTCATAAAGTAGCACTGTTACGTTTAAGTAGTCATAATGTAGCACTGTTACGTTTAAGTAGTCTTAATGTAGCACTGTTACGTTTAAGTAGTCATAAAGTAGCACTGTTACGTTTAAGTAGTCATAATGTAGCACTGTTACGTTTAAGTAGTCTTAATGTAGCACTGTTACGTTTAAGTAGTCTTAATGTAGCACTGTTACGTTTAAGTAGTCATAATGTAGCACTGTTACGTTTAAGTAGTCATAATGTAGCACTGTTACGTTTAAGTAGTCATAATGTAGCACTGTTACGTTTAAGTAGTCATAATGTAGCACTGTTACGTTTAAGTAGTCATAATGTAGCACTGTTACGTTTAAGTAGTCTTAATGTAGCACTGTTACGTTTAAGTAGTCTTAATGTAGCACTGTTACGTTTAAGTAGTCATAATGTAGCACTGTTACGTTTAAGTAGTCATAATGTAGCACTGTTACGTTTAAGTAGTCATAATGTAGCACTGTTACGTTTAAGTAGTCATAATGTAGCACTGTTACGTTTAAGTAGTCTTAATGTAGCACTGTTACGTTTAAGTAGTCTTAATGTAGCACTGTTACGTTTAAGTAGTCATAATGTAGCACTGTTACGTTTAAGTAGTCTTAATGTAGCACTGTTACGTTTAAGTAGCAATAATGTAGCACTGTTACGTTTAAGTAGCCATAATGTAGCACTGTTACGTTTAAGTAGCCATAATGTAGCACTGTTACGTTTAAGTAGCCATAATGTAGCACTGTTACGTTTAAGTAGTCATAATGTAGCACTGTTACGTTTAAGTATCCATAATGTAGCACTGTTACGTTTAAGTAGTCATAATGTAGCACTGTTACGTTTAAGTAGCCATAATGTAGCACTGTTACGTTCAAGTAGTCA
>NC_091307.1:17243247-17253247 GCF_038502225.1 Cherax quadricarinatus
TATTGACGTGCTCGACTAGGTGTGGAGTTCCAGACTGGTGTTGCATACTCAAGTATGGGCCTGACATACACTGTGTAGAGAGTCCTTATTGATTCTTTACTGAGGTGCCGGAACGCTGTTCTTATTTTTGCTAATCACCCAAATGCTGCAGCAGTTATTTGGTTGATGTGCGCTTCAGGAGATGTGCTCGATATTATACTCACCCCTAGATCATTTTTTTTAATAAACTTTGCAGTCTTTTGCCCCCTAAACTGTATTGTGTCCGCGATCTTTTCTGCTCTTCCCGATCTTCATGACTTTGCACTTTGTAGAATTAAACTCTACGAGCTAGTTGCCGGACCAGGCCTACAGCCTGTTCAGATCCCTTTGTAGTCTTCCCTGGTCTTCATCCGACTGAATTCTCCTCAACAGCGTCACATCGTCTCCAAACAGGGATACTTCTGAGTCTATATCTTCCGTCGTGTCATTCACATATGCCAAAAACAGCACCGGTCCCAGGACTGTGTGTGTGTGTGTGTGTGTGTGTGTGTGTGTGTGTGTGTGTGTGTGTGTGTGTGTGTGTGTGTGTGTGTGTGTGTGTGTGTGTGTGTGTGTGTGTGTGTGTGTGTGTGTGTGTGTGTGTGTGTTCGTGTGTGTGTGTCCTCTTCATTTCCTCTACCTCTAAATCTCATTCTCTTTTTGTCTAACCCTTACCATCGCATATCGATTTTCATCTATCATCCTGGTGTTTTTATCTGTTATCCTGGTGTTTTAATATATCATCATGGTGTTTTTTATTTTCATTTTTTATCCCATTTGGTTTCACAAAATAGATAGTTTACCATCAGTTTAAATACTTTTACCATTTCCTTCAGGTTTACTTTGTCTCATTTTAATCTGGGCTTTCTGCTTTTTATTAACCTTTATATTTAATTCTCCGTTCTCCTTCACCTGTTTTCTTATCTTCCTCTCTTTCATCTGAAGCATTCTTCTTTTACACGTACTTCTCTCGCCTGTTTCCTGTGCCCTCTCTGCCAGCATCTCTTCTCTCTTCATTCATAATCACCTTAGTTATCACCTCCTACCTCATCACTCCTCCTTTCATTTATCTCCCTCACTACCACTTTTCCCTTGTTGCCTCCTTTCTCACTACATTCTGCTGCTTTTGCTATTTTGCTCTATCTCTCCTCTTTCCTCTAACGTTTTCTACCTAGGCTTTTCCATCCGTGTTCACCTTTCTACCATGTTCCCTTTTCTTACCACTCCTTCCTTCATCTTCCCTTATGTTCTCTACCCTAACTGTATCATTCTCTGACACATAGTGTAGCCACAACAGAAAAAGAGTCGAGGTCAAGCATGGAAGCAAGTCTGTAGGAATGTGGAAGCAATGTTGACAGGGTGTATGTTGACAGGGTGGCTAGGTAGAAGAGAGAGTAGGGAGAGGAAGAGAGAGGAAAGGAGGGACGGAAGGAATAAGGGGAGATGCATGTGAGGATGTAAGCAGAGAGAAGAGGGGTCTGGATGAAAGGAAGATAAACTAAATTAAATAATATCTATAAAGTCAAGATAAGTCGTAATGAGTGACTCTCAGTGAATAAACCAAAGAATGAACTGGGACTCAAACTGTAGTGATGTCATGTATCAGGGCTAACGCTGTACCATTAATAAAATCAAGTTCACGGTTAATTTTAGCTTTTCTCTGTCTATTATTAAATATAATATGCTGCTTTATATAACCTCTATAATAAAATTATTGCTTGAGCAATGCTTTCCCATCAGGGGGAAATACTTTAATGCTAATAAATTATACCTTACCAGAGGAATTAAAGCTACCATTCCCTTCTACGGGTCAAACATAATTACTTCTTGAAGAACATAAAAGCATAATACCGTGACTAAAACAATACGCAGATAACCCGCATATAGGAGAGAGAAGCTTACGGCGACGTTTCGGTCCGACTTGGACAATTTACAAAGTCGCAGTAACAGAAGACAGTGGGGAGGCCTGTATATATAGGATAGACGGGGGACAAGGACGGGACCTCTTAGTCTCGTCCTTGTTTCCCCTCGTCAATATATATAGGTCTCCTCACTCTCTTGTGTTAGTGTGACTTTGTAAATGATCCAAGTCGGACCAAAACGTCTCCATAAGCTTCTCTCTTTCCTATGAGCGAGTTATTTGTGTAAGAGCACTTCTTTTTTCCCAGGCGATGTATGTCCCTCTTATGGGCTTAGCGCTTCTCCACGAACATAATAATAAAAAAGATTGAGACTTTTCAATTGAGATGAAGTAAGATAACCTGGTCAGAGACTCGTAAGAAAATATATATTGATTTCTGCACAACACTGAAGTAAGAAAGATAAAAAGATGATAAGATAAATAATGCAATAATGTTTTAAAATAAGGAAAGATGTGATGAAAAAGACGACTGTAAGGTCAAAGATACTTTGAACATAACTATTTTGCGATCATGGAAATGCTCTGAGCCCAAAGACATATCTCGCCCGGAGAAAGTGACAGCACGGTGGTACTTTGAGCCCAGTAATACTGTAAGTTTAGCACCTATGTGAGTCTGCCAGTTTTCATGAGCTGGGCGGTACTATGAGTTTATTAGTATCATGAGTTCATCAGTAGTGTGATCGCATCAGTACTTTGAGCTCAGCGACACTGTGAACTCTGAATAATGCATATGTTTGCTGAAATGTTCGCTGAAGTTACTTCTGAAGTTTGTAGGTTACAGGCAACTTGCACCACCTTCACGTCCTCAAGCAGATCATGCGAGGTGTGAGGTTCATTGCATATAGAGAATAATAATAATACCATCGAAGTGAATAAGGTACGTCTGTTTATTTAATTGAAACGTTCTGCCTGAGAACATCTGCGTTACCTGTCCACTACTTCTCCTGTCTCCTATTTTAGTCACCTCTGAATTCAACTCAAGACGACTACTTTGTAGGCGAAAAGTTTCTAAAATATAAATTTCAAAGTGCTGCAATGTGTCTTATTCATCTTTTTTCTGTATTACTCTACTACCGTTACAGTGGATGCACCGCAGCATTTGATATCTGATATTTTTCTATGAAAAAGGAATGCCAACTTTGAGTTCTGCATTTTGTGAGAGCCCTTTTTTGAGGCAAATCCAAAAATCCGATGAAAATATAAAAGGCATGAAGGAAACGGGAAGGTACACGAAGATAAAAAAGCACGCTCCACTACCAGCAATTAACTCTACGGTATCCACACACCTAATTTCATTATGTATTCTAAGGAAGAAAATGCATGGATCCTTTCAGTTTTGTAATCGGTTGTGTCAAAAAATCCTACTGTGTTGAAATCTCGGCATGTAATTTTTTATAATAAATAAAAAATATAACAAACCCCGTTACAATGTAATAGCAATAAACTCCTTTAAGCTTCTCGTATAAACTGTTTTTATGAGATATTGCAAATGGGGTCTGGATACCAGGGTACAGTGACCTACATACTACCGGCAATAAACTGTGTTCAAGACTGAATGATCTAGAATTCTAATATAAAAAAAGAAGTCTAAAATATAGGAAAATTAACAGTAGCAAATGTCTCCCGGACCTACACTCTAAACTGAGGCTTTTCTAAAACACTGCTTATTTTTGAGACACGAATGAAATGAACTAGGTATAAATATATTAAATTTCTTTTGTTTGCCTTGTGACCATATATGGAGACCTTTCCCAGATACATAACTGGTTACCAAAACTAATCCCAAATGATTATACTATTCAGTTTCAATAGGAAGCTTTGTTATATAAAAATTCATAAATGCTTTAAATTTCAGGTCAGTAAGAAAAAAATTCTCAATATGTAGTTCGAAATAAAGCTCCTAAAAATGATGATAAAATGATAATAAAAAATTATAATAAAAATAATAATAAAAAATATAGAGCTATAGCTTTCCTTACAGGGGATACTTAATTGCCTTGTCTGCAACAATATTTCCAAGTGATAATCCCGAAAGCAAATTGCACTATGAATAATTTATACAGCCCTTCGAATATTTCACTCCTTGGCAGTAACTTTCACGCGGAATAACAAAAATTATTATTAATTTCTTTGTTTTGGATCGGGCGAGTGAAATAATAGTTGACCTGGGCCCTTGCTAATCCTGGTAGAGGTTGATGAAGCAGGAAGCAGAATCCCAAACATCACAGAGGATAGAATGAATCCTGAAAGATGCGAGTGAAGCGATAGACGAACACTTCAGTGAATAATGTGAACCTTGTTAGAAGAGGAGGAGGAAGCAAAACTAACACTACAGTGGGTACTGCGCACCATGGTTAAAATGGACGACGTAAGACACAGCATATCAAAAACCACAGTAGATACTGGTTGAAGCAGATGAAGCACGAGAAGGCAACAGCAGTGGATATTACGAACGAATCAAGATTAAAGTGGATGAAGCCGTTGGCGACGTCCTAATAGCGGCAGTTAACAGTCCATATTATTCTTGAAACTGGTAACAGGAGACGAGCACCAGTACGTTCAGTTTGGATAGATATAAATATCCAGTAAGGCCCAGCCTATAACATAGGATGTATGAATGTGTCTCTCAGTGTATATACACTATAAGACACATCTATTGTGGTAGTAAACAGTTAACTTACAGAAGTTTAATAACGTTCGTGTAGTCAATTGGTCTTAAACCTTAGGAACCACACAAACCAATCTATGACACAGAATACATATACACAAAGAAGTGTATGCCTCTCGGTGTATATTCACTGACAGTTTACTTTAATCCCCATTTTAGAGACTAAATTATTCTTGACTAGATGGAGAGCTGGTTATTTGCAGACTTCAAGACCCTCTTGTAGTCGATAGGCTTTAAATCCAATGAACCAAGAAACCCGCTTGCAGTGATGCACAGTTGTCAGATATGTTGAATATTATCCGAGGGGCAAGTGTTGTTACATCTGCGTTATATCAATATGCTTATGGTTTGTTCTCTTGTTTTTATTTTATATTCAAGAGGGAAGGGTGTTCCTTGTTGAGTTAGACAAGGGTGTGCATATAGTGTGCAGAGTTAAACCGTGGGTGTTGCATGCTGTAAGCTGAAATAGACAGTGGGTGTTACATGTTGTGTGTAGAGTTAAACCATGGGTGTTGCATGTCGTGTATTGAGTTACACATTGGAGGTGCAGGTGTGTGTGTCGAGTTAGTGTGTAGCGCTAGAACCGTAAGCGCGCTTATGTTGTGTTACGCTAGACTTGTGAGCGTGCGTACGTTGAACAAGTTGCTTTCAATTTGTAAGGAGCATTTTTGCACTGCAGAAGTTCCTGAAATATGTATCATTTCACTATAAACATTCCTGAAATAAGCTGGGTTGTGGCACGCAACATCATTAAGCCTGCCCGATTTTTGTCAGCTGTAATTCCCCGTCAGGGAATTAAGTGAATTCTAGGTAAATACTACGAAATTAACTAGCACCCTTCATTAAAGCATTAAAATGCTAATTGAACAGTGCTTCTACCTGCAGAAGCATTTTAATGTTTTGCCTCCATGAGTTATCTTGTTCATCAAGAAGTAAACAGTGCTGGTTCTGCCACTATAAATCAATCAAAAAACGGCTGTTTAATTAGTCTCTTGGAGGCCAGAGGTCAGGTAGGTTCCGCTGTATACGACCGGGAGTCCTGTCCGGCAAATCCTTACTCAGTGATTTTTAGAAATGACTATTACTGTTTAATTTTTTTTTCTTTTTTTTCTTTTTATTTCCTTCGATAATTTTGTTGTTGACTCTGGAGTTAATAAAGTATAAACGAATAATGGACATATTATTGAATATCCGTTATTTGCTGCACTGGGAGAGACAGAGAATATGAAGGAAAGGAGATCTTTTTCATTTAGCACGGATTTTCTCCTATGTGGTCCCAAAAGGGGAAAATACACCGTAAATATTTTTCTTCAGTTTTAAGAGAATTTCACCTTCATTTATTTCTCATCTTCGTACTTGCATTCCTGCCTAATACCTACTACGACTTCTAAAGCAAATTCATAATTTTCCCTATCTACTATTTTCCATTTCCTCGTTTGCTTTCTTTTCATTCTCTCTTCCCTTGATGTGCACTGTGCTTACTCAATTCCTTAGAGAAATGTGCTCTGTAATACAATACAAGATAAGAGACGTTCTAAGCCTTTACAACGAACAATGGTAAATCTGGAATATGGAGCCGCGGGGTGTGTGTGTGCTTTGTCGTGAAGCATTGTGTGTGTATATATATGTGTAGGTAGTAGGTTGGTAGACAGCAACGACCCAGGGAGGTACTGCCGTCCTGCCAAGTGAATGTGAAACGAAAACCTGTAATTGTTTTACATGACGGTAGGATTGCTGGTGTCTTTTGTCTGTCTCATAAATATGCAAGATTACAGGTATGTCTTGCTACTCCTACTTACACTTGGGTTACACTACACATACATGTACATGTTTATTTGTACACACTCATCTGAGTTTTCTTTGATTTTATCTTAACAGTTCTTGGTCTTATTACTTTTCCTTTTATATCCATGGGGAAGTGGAATAAGAATCTTTTCTCCATAAGCCATGCGTGTTGTAAAAGTCAACAAAAATGCCGGGAACAATGGGCTAGTAACCCCTTTTCCTGTAATAATTACTAAAAAGAATCAGAATAAGTTACTAAATGTTGTAAAGAGTTTTTATGAGGTTGTGAAGCTCAGGTTAGGGTGTGTAGAAGAGAGGGAGAATACTTCCCGGTAAAAGTAGGTCTTAGACAAGGATGTGTAATGTCACCATGGTTGTTTAATATATTTATAGATGGGGTTGTAAAAGAAGTAAATGCTAGGGTGTTCGGGAGAGGGATGGGATTAAATTATGAGGAATCAAATACAAAATGGGAATTGACACATTTGCTTTTTGCTGATGATACTGTGTTTATGGGAGAGTCTAAAGAAAAATTGCAAAGGCTAGTGGATGAGTTTGGGAGTGTGTGTAAAGGTAGAAAGTTGAAAGTGAACACAAAAAAGAGTAAGGTGATGAAGGTATCAAATGATTTAGATAAAGAAAAAATGGATATCAAATTGGGGAGGAGGAATATGGAAGAAGTGAATGTTTTCAGATACTTGGGAGTTGACGTGTCGGCGGATGGATTTATGAAGGATGAGATTAATCATAGAATTGATGAGGGAAAAAAGGTGAGTGGTGCGTTGAGGTACATGTGGAGACAAAACACGTTATCTGTGGAGGCAAAGAAGGGAATGTATGAAAGTATAGTAGTACCAACAATCTTATATGGGTGTGAAGCTTGGGTGGTAAATGCTGCAGCGAGGAGACGGTTGGAGGCAGTGGAGATGTCCTGTCTAAGAGCAATGTGCGGTGTAAATATTATGAAGAAAATTCGGAGTGTGGAAATTAGGAGAAGGTGTGGAGTTAATAAAAGTATTAGTCAGCGGGCTGAAGAGGGGTTGTTGAAGTGGTTTGGTCATTTAGAGAGAATGGATCAAAGTAGAATGACATGGAGAGTATTTAAATTTGTAGGGGAAGGAAGGCGGGGTAGGGGTCGTCCTCGAAAAGGTTGGAAGGAAGGGGTAAGGGAGGTTTTGTGGGCGAGGGGCTTGAATTTCCAACAGGCGTGCATGACCGTGTTCGATAGGAGTGAATGGAGACGAATGGTATTTGGGACCTGACGATCTGTTGGAGTGTGAGCAGGGTAATATTTAGTGAAGGGATTCAGGGAAACCGGTTATTTTTATATAGCCGGACTTGAGTCCTGGAAATGGGAAGTGCAATGCCTGCACTCTAAAGTAGGGGTTCGGGATATTGGCAGTTTGGAAGGATATGTTGTGTCACTTTATACGTATATGCTTCTAAACTGTTGTTTTCTGAGCACCTCTGCAAAAAAACAGTGTTTATGCGTGAGTGAGGTGAAAGTGTTGAATGATGATGGAAGTATTTTCCTTTTGGGGATTTTCATTCTTTTTGGGTCACCCTGCCTCGGTGGGAGACGGCCGACTTGTTAATATATATATATATATATATATATATATATATATATATATATATATATATATATATATATATATATATATATATATATATATATATATATATATATATATATATATATATATATATATATATATATATATATATATATATATATATATATATATATATATATATATATATATATATATATATATATATATATGTCGTGCCGAATATGTAAAACTGGTCAATTAGCAAGAACTCATTTAAAATAAAGTCCTTTCTAAAATTTTCTTTTATACGCTTAAAGATATATTTTTTTCATTAATATTGATGTAAAAATTTATAATTTTGCACCAAAAGAATCTTAGAAAACTTACCTAACCTTATTATAACAAGAACAATTTATTTTATCTTAACCCAACTAAATATATTTTAAATTTGTTTACAATAATTTAATACTAAACAAACACAATGAAAAAATATTTTTTTCGTTAGGTTCAGAATGATTTTGGCGAAATTATTGCATACACAAATTTGCACTTGTCCTATATGGCAAGATGAGCGTTGCTATTTAAGCCAAGATAGCAAGTTCTGCCTATTCGGCACGACATATATATATATATATATATATATATATATATATATATATATATATATATATATATATATATATATACATATATATCCTAGGTAGTAGGTTGGTAGACAGCAACCGCACAGGGAGGTACTACCGTCCTGCCAAGTGAGTGTAAAACGGAAGCCTGTAATTTTTTACACGATGGTAGGATTGCTGGTGTCTTTTTTTTCTGTCTCATACACATGCAAGATTTCAGGTACGTCTTGCTACTTCTACTTACACTTAGGTCACAATACACATACATGTACAAGCATATATATACACACACCTCTCTGGGTTTTCTTCTATTTTCTTTCTAGTTCTTGTTCTTGTTTATTTCCTCTTACCTCCATGGGGACAGAATTCTTCCTCCGTAAGCCATGCGTGTTGTAAGAGGCGAATAAAATGCCAGGAGCAAGGGGCTAGTAACCACTTCTCCTGTATATATTACTAAATGTAAAAGGAGAAACTTTTGTTTTTCCTTTTGGGCCACCCCGCCTCGGTGGGATACGGCCGGTGTGTTGAAAGAAAGAATATATATATATATATATATATATATATATATATATATATATATATATATATATATATATATATATATATATATATATATATATACATATATATATATATATATATATATATATATATATATATATATATATATATATATATATATATATATATATATATATATATATATATATCGTTGTTTCTTTAAGTCATGACTTAAGACTTTATTCTCGAGCTAAGTCAAAAGCTGTCTTGAGGCCGCCTGTTTCATTTCTACGAGTACTGAAGCAGAAATAATAAGAGAAAGAGAGTGTGAAATTTTGGATTTTTACGTTTATCGTTTTCTCTGCTCTTTTTCTCTACCTACATATCAGTCTTTTCCACTCTTTCTCCGCGCTGCTTCTCCTCTTTATCACTTCTCACACTCCCATAATATTCAGTAGCCGTCAGCGCTCTAAGGCGTACCTCGCTGAGCTTGACTCATTAGTATGGTAATCCGAGCGAGATATAGGAAGGACGTCATCCCTTTCCCAAGGCATGCTCCGTGTCTGCTGGAGGAAATGACGAAAGCGTAGAGGATGCAGGAGCCTGTCACAGGATTATTAAGTGTGTGTGTGTGTGTGTGTGTGTGTGTGTGTGTGTGTGTGTGTGTGTGTGTGTGTTCACTCACGGTTCATAGACAGGCATTAAATGTTTCTGAATGTCTTTGACATTTTTTTTATCTACTCGGGAAATTGTGTATGAATTTTGCCTTTACTCTTTCCTGATCTGTGTCGATCTACTTCTCTACCACGCCGATACTCAAGAAGTAGTTCCTAACGTTAAACCCGGTTGGTCAAATATTATCATCCACATGGATTTCCTAGTCTCTGGTCCTCTCATTCAAACTATTTCTAACACTTCTATTAATGCC
>NC_091307.1:17260747-17278247 GCF_038502225.1 Cherax quadricarinatus
TGACTTTTACGGATTATGTAAACTATTCAGACTTTAGCAGATGTTTTGTGTTCAGTAATACACACATCGAAACGTGTGTATTTCTCAGTGTATACACCGTGATACCGAACATTATTACCAGTTTTTAAGCCTTTAAAGTATTCACTACAGGCGGTGAATGGGCTTCGTTCAGCTTTAATGTTTCCAGTGTAGTCGATAGGCTTTCAACCCAATTAACCCAACTAACATTTCGATGACTTGTTGGAATACTGAGAAACGAAATGGACTGAGAAGTCTATGCTACCCGCTGGACATAATTATGACAGATATTTACATGAACAATGACGCACTAATAGATGAAGCAAATCCTAGATAATCCTGGACAAAACCCAAATCCTCGAAAAGCCAAATCTTTCTGGAGAAAACACAGATCATTCTAGACAAACTCAAATCACCTTGGACGAAACCCTGATTATTCTGAACGAAACCCAGATTCTGGACAAAACTCAAATCAATTAGACGAAACTCAGATCATCCTGGACAAACCCAAATCATCCTGGGCCAAAACCAAAGGCTTTTATAGACTGCGCTAACAAAGTGCAGAGACAAATATTTTCTAGGGAATCAGGAAGAAATTAGAATAAATTAATTTGAACATCATAAAGAAAACAGTAAACCTTTTGTCTTAAGTGAGCAACAGTGAAAAGAGGAAACATTAACAAGAATAATAGACTAACAGAAATAAAACTGAAAATAAAAATATGTCTCTGGAATATGGTAATATAAAACACGAACTCTTCTTCTCAGGTTGCATCTGAGCCTTTTATCTGTGTGATGGCTGGCCAGGGGTGATAGCAGCCTGGAAAGACCTTGGCAGTAACCAGAGAAAATAGTCAAACCCAGGGACTGAAACCTGGAAGAAACTGTGTTTGTGTGCGTGTGTGTGTGTTATCACATATATGTGGTTACTGGGGTCGAATCACACCTCCTGGCCTCGCCTTATCGTGCCTTTTGTTAAAGCTATGTATGGATCCTCCCTCCACTACTTCACTCTCCGGATTGTTCCACATCCAGAGAACTCGAAAGCTGAAGAAATACTTCCTAACATCCCTATAACTCATCTGTGTGTATGTGTGCGTGTTAGTAATTCTTTTGTATTATTTCTCATAAAAAAATCACATCATTCCAATTTTTAATCTGAACAAAAGTCACTTTCAATAAACATTTAATGAATCTTTGCAAAATCTTCATTATACAATTTGTATTTTTATTAAACTGAGAAGCCACGTTACGAGAGTTTCACTTATGAATTAATTATACTTTATTTGTAGCATTAATTTAAGTAACAGAAGAGCACAACTAAAGTATCCTGAATTAACCACAGGATATATACACCGAGAAGTGTATTTGCTCTAATCCTTATTTTAGAGATCAAGGTATTCTTTTCTTGTGGTGAGAAGGTTACGTGCAGCCTAAATGGCCCTAATATACTCGGTAGGCCTTTTACCCCAATCACCAACGAACTACATCAATTTATGTTACTTTATTGGTATCTGTCAGTTACATATCAACGGCTGATGGTATTATTGGGTATGGGGTTTCTGTGCAGCATGGTAGATGATCAACAAGCGTTGTATGGCTTACCCTATGCAATTTTAGCAACTTTTCCCTAAATCCCTAAATCTCCAAATCTGAAATTTCTTCTTAGGTTGTGAGGCTTGCAAAAGCTTTGCAGTCTCCCAGCTTATTCACGACAACCTCCCATGGCGTACTAGGACCAACTATGTGTCAGCTCTCCAGGTTCCCGCAATTCCAACAAAGAAAATAAGAAGTTCACTAAGTTCCAAGCGAGCAGTTCACAAGCTTCAAACTTCATAAAAGCTCTGTTTAAGCTGCTATCAAGAAAAGACCCACTTAGCACCACCAGACGCCATGGAGAACAGCTTAGAATGGAAGGTAGAAGTGTGATACTCTCTTGGAGATTAGGTGAGGAATATTATATCCCTCTTCAAGGTACATCATCCTTCAAGGTACATCATCCTTATAGGTACATCATCCTTATAGATACGTCATCCTTCAAAGGAATGTACCTTGTTGCTGGTGAAGGGCTCCCCTGGCTCAAAGATTGAACTGCCTTACCCATCCACGGACCAAATTTTATTACCTTTGTTTCCCAAGGCGCTTCATAACCCCCAGCTGGATTAACACTTCCCCAAATTATGATAACGAAACCAACTCTTTCAGGAGGTAAATAAAAACCTTAATCGTTAAGGGGATTTTTTTAATAGCACACAACCAGCACTAACTGAAGGCAACAACTAAAAACAATTTAGGAATAAGTACATAATTTTGGAGAATGAAAGCATGTTAGAAATACACTGCTGTCGTCAGTTATAGGCATAAGATAGAGACTCCTCAAATTACGTTTTACTGAGGCTGCAATGAACCAATTCTAATTTTAAGATTCAACATCTTCTCAGACAACACTTGATAAGTCTCGGTGTCTCATACATATAAACTTTTCTAAAGGCTTGCGAAATTTGGAAGGGAACGAAATTGGTCTCATGTCGTCTATCAGACTTGCACTCAGAGTTCCCTCATAATACTGACGTGGGAATAGATGGGAAGAGAGAGAAATGTGCAGAGGAGTAAGTCAGGGACTCTTCCAGATAGAGAAAGTGTGTGTGTTTGTGCTGTGGCCCTTTCAATGAAAGCGACGACGCCAGGTGCAGAGGCAGTTAACTGCATGGCCAGCCATGTTTTGTCGGCTTTATGGGCCTGGGGACTGCAACTAGTAATACCCCGGTTGATCAGGGAAGCCTGCCTATAGGGCCGAGTGCGAGAGTAGAAAAATTCCCTTATGTGGTGTCATGTTTCTGTGTATTTCGTCAGACAAAAATCATATTCTAAAGTAAATATAAAGATAGTTCATGATTTGATATAAACTGACAGAATTTACCAAACTCTCTTTGTGTAGCAATTAGCATAAGGTATAAATACACTACCTCATGGTCTGTCGTCAGAACTGTCTTCCGCTAAACCAAGCTATCGTAATTGCTCTCATTATGGTTAACTTTCAGTCTTCTGAGAAGCGAATTTGATCCCACCTGAATGGAATTTACCAACGACTTATTTACCAATTTATGGGAGTCCCTGAAACATGCAAGCAAAAATTAAATTCCCCTGTTATTGCAGTTAAAATTTCATGTTAGCAAAATTTAACAGTTAAAACTTAAGAAATATTGGGTAACTTTAGACTAGTAATTATGCGTGCTGTGCTGTGAATTAATTTAAATTTAAAGTAAATATTGTGTTAGGTATGAACTTTCCTTCTCTTTATTGTTTAAATTGTTATAGTAAGGTGTAAGCGGCTTACAGTAATCCCCTTGTAGTTTTTTTGTTAATAGGCCCACTTAACAACGGGCCTCATGTCTGACACAGGGATGTAATGGCGAGAGGAAAAAAGCACTAGTATAGATCATTAGTATAGACATTAGAATAGATCATTTGCCTGTGGGATTCCATTAACTGCAGAGGTATGTTTGATTTCAGTGCTGTCTATCGACCATCCCAGGAACTACCCAGGTAACTGTTCACCTGATAGTTGCCTATGCTTACTTGGTTCACGTTTTCCTGATCAACTGCATCAACCTACGAGATACATTGCTTTATTTTGTCACTCCTTCTGTAGCTGTTACCTGTTTTAACTTTACGAACCTTGTCTTTCATTAACATGACATAAATTTTATTATCATAGTCACTGAAGGTGGTTTTGAGTGGTAGGAGCTTGAGCTTCCAGCAGGCATGCACGAGCGTTTTAGATCAGACTGAATGGAAACAATGTTTTATTTTTTTAATGATCTGACATGTTGATGGAATATGAGGAAAGGGACATTTATGAGTGGGTTTTCCGCAGTTTGCAAGGTCATTTGAACGGTACTATCAATACAGCTATTGAATGAGAGTGTCTGTGTTTACTTCTTAGGGCCATCCTACTTCGATGAGAAAAATATATACGCTGACAGAAATACCCTTCGGGGTATAGTATATCCGGTGCAATTTTGTTATGCCATATGTGATTTATTAATCACACATGTGCAAGAATATGTTAATTTACTTTAATCCCTAAAATAGGAATTAAAGTAAACTTTCAGCATATGAACGCTGAGAGAAATACCTCTCGGGGTATATATCCTGGGCACGTTTGTTATGGTATACGTGATTTTGAAAACCACATATGTAGGAATGTGTTGTTAGGAAAGAGTTCCCTATAAAATAACCACATGAAGTAAGTCGTTTTCTTCCATGCATGCTTCACAGAAAAGGAAATTGCTAGAAGGGTACCTAAAATAATTCTAGTACAGTGAACTTTTGTAACAAAAGTTCACTGTATTAGAATTCACTAAATTCCCGTTGTTCCAAGAGGAACCTTATGACGGTCTTTCGGTCCATCTCGGACCATTGTCAAGACACAGTTCGTTCAGGGTGAATTCCTCAGTTACATTATACCTCTTAGAGGGGTGCTTTACACTACACTTATAAAACACGCTTTTTGCTTAAATAACAACGCTCTTCTTGCCGAATAAGGCAAGTGAAAATTTGTGTATGCAATATTTTCGCAAAAGTCATTCTGAACGAAACGAAAAAAATATGTCCTATATTGTGTTTGTTTATTATTAAATTACTGTAAACATATCTAAAATATACTTAGTTGGATTAGGCTATATTAAATTGCACTTGTTATAATAAGGTAGGCCGGGAGGGTACCGGCGAATAAAAAAAAATAAGGTTAGGTAAGATTTCTAAGGCTCTTTGGGTACAAAATTATTAATTTTTACATAAAAATGAATGAAAAAATATATATTTAAACGTAGATGAGAAAATTTATGTATGTCGTACCGAATAGGTAAAATTGGTCAGTTAACAAGAACTCATTTAAAATTAAGTCCTTTCTAAAATTTTCTCATATATGTTTAAAGATATATTCTTTTCATTTAAACGTATAAGAGAAAATTTTAGAAAGGACTTAATTTTAAATGAGTTCTTGCTAATTGACCAGTTTTACCTATTCTTTTTTTTAAGAGTAAACACGGGAACAGAGAATTGTTAGGTTATGTGATAATAAACTGGCTCGTGGGGAGAGGGAGGGGGACAAAATCTTCGACTACCTTAGAGCGTTAATACTCCCACTCAGGCCGGAGGATGGACTCAACACTGACTGACCTGTTTCCATTATCAAACTTGAGTTTTTTGCTCTGCGTATTATGAACTTTTCTTTCTTTTAAAATCTTGAGTAACTAGCGTAGAACATAATCCATAAAAGTCGTACTGTATTTATGCATCAGTCGAAATTCAACAATAATATTTTTATAAATCATCTAGACTGGAAGTTTTTCCATTTATCTTAAATATTTAATTAGTTTATTATGTTATATTTAATCGTTGAAGCTCGAGCGAGACAATTGTTATTATTCATGTTATTTAAATAACGTTTTATTTTAATGTTTGCATTATGTATTGTGTATCCCACCGCTGTTTGTGTATCCCACCGCTGTTTGTGTATCCCACCGCTGTTTGTGTATCCCACCGCTGTTTGTGTATCCCACCGCTGTTTGTGTATCCTACCGCTGTTTGTGTATCCCACCGCTGTTTGTGTATCCCACCGCTGTTTGTGTATCCTACCGCTGTTTGTGTATCCCACCGCTGTTTGTGTATCCTACCGCTGTTTGTGTATCCCACCGCTGTTTGTGTATCCTACCGCTGTTTGTGTATCCCACCGCTGTTTGTGTATCCCACCGCTGTTTGTGTATCCCACCGCTGTTTGTGTATCCCACCGCTGTTTGTGTATCCCACCGCTGTTTGTGTATCCCACCGCTGTTTGTGTATCCCACCGCTGTTTGTGTATCCCACCGCTGTTTGTGTATCCCACCGCTGTTTGTGTATCCCACCGCTGTTTGTGTATCCCACCGCTGTTTGTGTATCCCACCGCTGTTTGTGTATCCTACCGCTGTTTGTGTATCCCACCGCTGTTTGTGTATCCTACCGCTGTTTGTGTATCCCACCGCTGTTTGTGTATCCTACCGCTGTTTGTGTATCCCACCGCTGTTTGTGTATCCCACCGCTGTTTGTGTATCCCACCGCTGTTTGTGTATCCCACCGCTGTTTGTGTATCCCACCGCTGTTTGTGTATCCCACCGCTGTTTGTGTATCCCACCGCTGTTTGTGTATCCCACCGCTGTTTGTGTATCCCACCGCTGTTTGTGTATCCCACCGCTGTTTGTGTATCCCACCGCTGTTTGTGTATCCCACCGCTGTTTGTGTATCCCACCGCTGTTTGTGTATCCCACCGCTGTTTGTGTATCCCACCGCTGTTTGTGTATCCTACCGCTGTTTGTGTATCCCACCGCTGTTTGTGTATCCCACCGCTGTTTGTGTATCCCACCGCTGTTTGTGTATCCCACCGCTGTTTGTGTATCCCACCGCTGTTTGTGTATCCCACCGCTGTTTGTGTATCCTACCGCTGTTTGTGTATCCCACCGCTGTTTGTGTATCCCACCGCTGTTTGTGTATCCCACCGCTGTTTGTGTATCCTACCGCTGTTTGTGTATCCCACCGCTGTTTGTGTATCCCACCGCTGTTTGTGTATCCCACCGCTGTTTGTGTATCCCACCGCTGTTTGTGTATCCTACCGCTGTTTGTGTATCCCACCGCTGTTTGTGTATCCCACCGCTGTTTGTGTATCCCACCGCTGTTTGTGTATCCCACCGCTGTTTGTGTATCCCACCGCTGTTTGTGCACAACACGAAAGCGCATGCACCATTGCTGTGTATACATCATTGCTGTGTGTACATCATTGCTGTGTGTACACCATGGCTGTGTGTGCACCATTGCTGTGTGTACATCATTGCTGTGTGTACATCATTGCTGTGTGTACTCCATGGCTGTGTGTGCACCATTGCTGTGTGTACATCATTGCTGTGTGTACACCATTGCTGTGTGCACATCACTGCTGTGTGTACATCATTGCTGTGTGTACACCATGGCTGTGTGTGCATCATTGCTGTGTGTACATCATTGTTGTGTGTATACCATGGATCTGTGTACAGTATTGCTGTGTGTGCACCATTGTTGTGTGTACACCATGGCTGTGTGTACACTAAGGCTGCGTGTACACAATGACTGTGAATTCACGTACGAGAAAAAGTTTGGTAACGTTTACTTATTCTTTGTTACTCTGATTAGGTAATACACATATGCAACAGTTAGGTATACCTAACTGTTGCATATGTGTCTTACCTAACTACCTGTCGGTATTTTATACCATTTTAATATTTACTCTGATTAATGAGAAGATAGTTTCATAATGGAACTGATTCACATGAGGTTCAGTCAATAGTTTCTTCTCACGTCGACTCATGAAAAGTCTCATTTCTTTTAGTCAGGAGAACTGTTCTAACATAAATTATAACTGTAATTTTCTAAAGTGGTGGACCAGTAAGCCAGCGGAAAGCCTTGGCCAGATAATCAAAAGCTCCAGCTGTTGGTCATCATATGACTAAGACCCACGTTAGGAAGCACTTGTCCTGTTTCCTGACAAACCCTACCTAACCTAACCTAACCTAACCTAACCTAACCTAACCTAACCTAACCTAACCTAACCTAACCTAGCCTAACCTAACCTAACCTAACCTAACCTAACCTAACCTAACCTAACCTAGCCTAACCTAACCTAACCTAACCTAACCTAACCTAACTTAACCTAACCTAACCTAACCTAACCTAACCTAACCTAACCTAACCTAACCTAACTTAACCTAACCTAACCTAACCTAACCTAACCTAACCTAACCTAACCTAACTTAACCTAACCTAACCTAACCTAACCTAACCTAACCTAACCTAACCTAACCTAGCCTAACCTAACCTAACCTAACCTAACCTAACTTAACCTAACCTAACCTAACCTAACCTAACCTAACCTAACCTAACCTAACCTAACCTAACTTAACCTAACCTAACCTAACCTAACCTAACCTAACCTAACCTAACTTAACCTAACCTAACCTAACCTAACCTAACCTAACCTAACTTAACCTAACTTAACCTAACCTAACCTAACCTAACCTAACCTAACCTAACCTAACCTAACCTAGCCTAACCTAACCTAACCTAACCTAACCTAACCTAACTTAACCTAACCTAACCTAACCTAACCTAACCTAACCTAACTTAACCTAACCTAACCTAACCTAACCTAACCTAACCTAACCTAACCTAACCTAACTTAACCTAACCTAACCTAACCTAACCTAACCTAACCTAACCTAACCTAACCTAACTTAACCTAACCTAACCTAACCTAACCTAACCTAACCTAACTTAACCTAACCTAACCTAACCTAACCTAACCTAACCTAACTTAACCTAACCTAACCTAACCTAACCTAACCTAACCTAACCTAACCTAACCTAGCCTAACCTAACCTAACCTAACCTAACCTAACTTAACCTAACCTAACCTAACCTAACCTAACCTAACCTAACCTAACTTAACCTAACCTAACCTAACCTAACCTAACCTAACCTAACCTAACCTAACTTAACCTAACCTAACCTAACCTAACCTAACCTAACCTAACCTAACCTAACCTAACCTAACCTAACTTAACCTAACCTAACCTAACCTAACCTAACCTAACTTAACCTAACCTAACCTAACCTAACCTAACCTAACCTAACCTAACCTAACCTAACCTAACTTAACCTAACCTAACCTAACCTAACCTAACCTAACCTAACCTAACCTAACCTAGCCTAACCTAACCTAACCTAACCTAACCTAACTTAACCTAACCTAACCTAACCTAACCTAACCTAACCTAACTTAACTTAACCTAACCTAACCTAACCTAACCTAACCTAACCTAACCTAACCTAACCTAACCTAACCTAGCCTAACCTAACCTAACCTAACCTAACCTAACTTAACCTAACCTAACCTAACCTAACCTAACCTAGCCTAACCTAACCTAACCTAACCTAACTTAACTTAACCTAACCTAACCTAACCTAACCTAACCTAACCTAACCTAACCTAGCCTAACCTAACCTAACCTAACCTAACCTAACCTAACCTAACCTAACCTAGCCTAACCTAACCTAACCTAACCTAACCTAACCTAACCTAACCTAACTTAACTTAACCTAACCTAACCTAACCTAACCTAACCTAACCTAACCTAACCTAACCTAACCTAACTTAACCTAACCTAACCTAACCTAACCTAACCTAACCTAGCCTAAAAACTGTTGTTTCATCTCGGAAAAATCCCTTTATACTTCTTTCCTATCTACAATAGTCTTCTAAAAATTGGGTTAATTCCCTATCTAGCAGAATGTTTTCCTCAAGTCAGAAGAAATCTGTTCGTCACGTCAATATGCTTCATGCCACAACTGATCGTAAGTCATTAGCTTCCTGTTGTGACGGTGAGTCTTCTTCTGCTGTGAAAACTTCCATACTTCTTGTTTTCCGCAAATTGCAGCTGGTTTATAACCAGGTAGTACACGTCCTGCAATCACTTCTCGTTGATGCTGTGCATATATTTGCCTCAAGGGAGGTTCCTTGACACTGGTGAGGGGCTCTTGATCTAGGGAATTGGATCTGTGCTCCGGTTCCCTGATTTGAGTCTGAATACCTACCATTCCCCCCCCCCACACATGCGCTGTATAATCCTATGGGTTTTGCGCTCTCCCATGAATATAATTATAATAATGTGCATATATTGGTAATTCTAAAATATGTATGTATAGTGAAGATTTAAATACTCACATTTTTTAAATTTTTAAAAAAGGTGATGTTTCATTATCAAAAATGTTATCTTTTTTATTTTTGTTTCATTTTATAGTGACTTAGTTTAATAATATACCACTTCACATCTTTCATACAATTTGCATTTCCTGAAGATCTTCCAAGATTTTTCTTTGTATCAAATTTTTACAAGAACTATCACAAAGAGGATCACATAGTCCTACTCTGACATATACTCAGAGACGGTCACTAAATTCTATAATATGATGAGAAACATTATCAAAGGATAAATATCTGTTTAGATGTATGTCTTAGAATCCACCAGCAGCAACAAGAGCAAAAGCGCTAACAATGTTTGCGTAATCCACTGCAACTAACAAGTTAAAATCATTGGCGTAGAACAGAGCCAAACTGAATATCAAAGAAGAGAGATACCAAAGAAAAATGATGAAAGTTGCTTTTATCCAGAGTATAAAAACCATAGAATGACTTTAAGGAGCGTTTAACGTTCTTTCACCAAACTAATCAATAAAGAACTCTAGCGTACGTTACTGAAGGCCTTCAAACTCAATTAATTTCCCTTGAAGATTTTTCACACACTTCGCCCGTCTAAATCACCCGACCAGTGAAAGATATAAGATACGATAAATATATAGGTAAACAACTTAGCCAACCTAATGAAACAGGTCAGTTGTTGATCTGGAACGGTTATTCTTACGGTATACGAAAATCAGAAATTTGAAGAAGGAATTGCTAGTCACCGTATGCAATGTTTCGCGCATCGTTTTTTAACGGAGGGTCCGTCACAGTCACCGTTGCTTTCACTGATAAATGCTTAAATAAGGCAGAGAGTATGAGACACTCAACACTTCGAGGATTCTTACACTGTGGCCAACCTTCCTTCACTGGAGGTGCCCTGACGTCAGTACAAGCCTATGGATCCAAGCAACTAGAGTAAACCCACAACTTTCTTAGACCAAACCTGAGTTGAATAAAATAATAATAATAATAATAATAATAATAATAATAATAATAATAATAATAATAATAATAATAATAGTAATAATAATAATAATAGACAAATAACCCGCACATAGAATAAAGAAGCTTACGACGACGTTTCGGTCCACCCTGGACCATTGACTTAGTCACTCTGTAAGTGGTTCAAGTCAGACCGAAAAGTCGTCATAAGCTTTTTTCTCCTACATGTGGGTTGTGTATTGTTCCAGTCACGTTATTGTGCCTTTTTGTTCTTTAATAATAATAATATTAATAATAATAATAATAATAATAATAATAATAATAATAATAATAATAATAATAATAATAATAATAGCAGCAACAATAATAAGTATATAACAAGTAAACCTACCTAATCTCCCCAGTTTACAACGGTAAAACAATATTTGCATGTCTCCTAGTTATTTTTTATAGAAACATAAATTTCTGCAACTTTTAAACTATTTTCAAGTATATACAACTTTCTCCATTATATACTAATAATAATAATAATAATAATAATAATAATAATAATAATAATAATAATAATAATAATAATGATAATAATAATAATAATAATAATAATAATAATAATAATAATAATAATAATAATAATAATAATAATAATAATAATAATAATGATAATAATAATACAATACTACTACTACTACTACTACTACTACTACTACTACTACTACTACTACTACTACTACTAATAATAATAATAATAATAATAATAATAATAATTATTATTATTATTATTATGGAACTCCTTGCGACTGTTTCCTCACCTCTCCATTCCTATAATTTCCTTCACTCACTTATCATTCAAATTTCTGTAATTCCCTCAACTCCCTTTCCCTCATTTGTCCTTTACTTATCTTTCTTTCCTTTAAATCTACTCCTCCTCACATTCTTTTGCCTCACTTTCCCTAATCTCATTCCCTTTTCTCACAAACTCATTCCTCTCCTTCACTTTTCCCTCGCCTTTCTTTCCTCCCCCTCACCTTACCTCTAACACCACTATCTCGCTTGAGCTCCCCCTCCTGCCTTTGCTTTCCAGCTCTGATGGTGAATATATGCTTGACTTTGCTGTATATTTCAGATAGACATGTGATCTCTCTCTCCTGATATATATATATATAAATATATATATATATATATATATATATATATATATATATATATATATATATATATATATATATATATAGATATATATGTCGTGCCGAATAGGCAGAACTTGCGATCTTGGCTTAAATAGCAACGCTCATCTTGCCATATAGGGTAAGTGAAAATTTGTCTATGCAATAATTTCGCCAAAATCGTTCTGAACCTAACGAAAAAAATTATATTTGATTGCATTTGTTAGTACTAAATTATTGTGAACATATTTAAAATATATTTAGTTGGGTTAGGCTAAAATAAATTGTGCTTGTTATAATAAGGTTAGGTAAGTTTTCTAAGATTCTTTTGGTGCAAAATTATAAAAAAATACATTAACATTAATGAAAAAAATATATCTTTAAACGTATAAGATAAAATTTCCGAAAGGACTTAATTTTAAATGAGTTCTTGCTAATTGACCAGTTTTACATATTCGGCACGACATATATCTATATATATATATATATATATATATATATATATATATATATATATATATATATATATATATACACTGATCTCTGGCCGAAGGAGACTCGAACCTTCGAACCTTGGAACAAGGTATGCAGTGCTTTACCATTCTCACCGCACTGGACGAATACCTTGGCGCCCAGCTTGCGCTAGACGTTAATCCAAGGCAGCCAGCTTTCAGGGAGAAGGCTTACAGCTTTTCATCTCATTCCCTGCATGCATCCAGTGTGGTGAGAATGGTAAAGCACTGCGTACCTTGTTCCAAGGTTCGTAGGTTCGAGTCTCCTTCGGCCAGAGATCAGTGTTTGTGTATATTTCGCCTGCTCTTGCGAATTCCTTGCGCATATATATATATATATATATATATATATATATATATATATATATATATATGCGGCAGGCCAGGATTCGACCCCACGACACATTGTCCCACCTCAAGAGACAATACAACTTAAGTAGTGCCGAATAAGTAAAACTTGTGATTTTGGCTTAAATAGCAATGAACTTCTTTGCCGAATAGGGCAAGAGAAAATTTGGGTATGCAATAATTTCAAAAAATCATTCTGAATCTAACAAAAGATATATATTTAATTATGTTTGTTTATTATTAAATTGTTGTAAACTTATCTAAAATATATTTAGTTGGATTCGGCTAAATTAAATTACGCTTGCTATAAGGTAAGTTTCCTTAGGTCCTTTTGGAATAAAATTATTAAGTTTCACATTAACATGAATGTTGAACTAAAACTCCCGATGCTCTAACCCACTGGACCATACAATCTTACAAGAATCACGCACCCAGCAGAGCTAGGTGTTGTACCGTGATCCGAGGACATACGATGGTGTGGGTGTGTCAGTGCTAATTTCATTCTACTCCCCGTTTGATGTACTAACCACCACAAGCAGTATATTTAGTTTTGGAAATACGAACAAGTAGTACATCATCGTATGTCCTCGGATCACAGTACAACTCCTAGCTCTGCTGGGTGCGTGACTCTTGTAGGAGTGTATGGTCCAGTGGGTTAGAGCGTCGTGAATTTTCGCTCACCATAAGGCGGGCTAAAGCAACACAGGTTCGATACTCTGGCTAGTCGCAGTGTTGTTTTTAATTAAATACCACTTGTTCGTGGTTACAATAATGTATATATATATATATATATATATATATATATATATATATATATATATATATAAATTCTTTATATAACTGACTGCTGGTATTTTCAGTGCAACAACAAATCTGAATTACGATAAATGATTTGACAAATGGACAGCGACATTCACACTGTTCAGGCAGGAGATTAAAAAAAGGCTAATTTTATTATCATTCGACATGATGACAGAAAATATTTCTAACTGCCGCACAAAAGCAAAGAAACAGCGGCTTCACTGCACGAACTGCATTGCTAATGCGGTCAGAGAAAGGAAACATTACCTTGCCCTCACTCGAAGACGTGTTTTTCTCTCTCTCAGAGATAGTAAACATTAGTTTCGTGCCACATTAATGCTCAAAATATTCTCTGTTACACTTGAAAGCATTAAAAAATGCGTCTTCCACCTCTAAGGGATTCATGGCAAGCAGCGGAGGAAAACAAACACTGACTCCATCCTAGTTCCAAAACTCTGCCTTCCCCTCATCCTCAAGGCCACGGAAATTTTGCTTCTTTCTTTAAAGTAAACAAAAGCTGTATTTTCTTCCTAAACTACTGGAATTTTGTTTTGTCGCTTCTGCACATAATCTGCAGAAAGTTCTTAATCATATTGCTGGGAAGCAGACAACCCGAGTCTTACCTCCAATTGTTCTTAATTGATACAGGTGCTTAGATGACTGACAGGAAAAGGGACCAGGAAAGGAGAAGGGATGGAGAGCCAGAGTGGTGAGAGTGGAAGAGGCGCACGGAAGAGTGAGAGAGAGAGAGGGAGAAAGAGCGGGTGCGAGGCAGAGTCAGTCGTGCCTGAGCCAGGCCCTGAGTCAGACGTGTTTGTAGTTGGTCAGGTTGGGGCGATGACCAACGACTCTCACCTTCGCTGAAAGTACCACGCGCACTTCAGTACCAGCATCTCGCAACGTCCTCAACCTCTGTTTTATCGTGGTGTATATTAAACTGATAATTTAAACTTGAAGCAAGAGTGCATCTAATGTGAACAACTTTAAGTAACTCACCCGACAACTTCTTACACCTTTTCGCATTGCAATGTATGGGATTATTAGATGATTTATTAAAGAAAAGAATGTACTCGCCAGGTAGATATGGAATGTGATAAAGACAGCCAGCACCACTAAGTTGGACGTAAGACCATAAACAAGATACTGATTCAGAAAGAAATTAACACAAAGAAAAAAAAAGTTCTTTTAGTGTACTTGAAAGATTTATAGAATTTTCTGATGATAGTTTATGGAACAAAACAAATAAAAAAATATTGAAATTACATATTTATATTCCGCCTCAAAGCACACTGGCTTACTTCACAATATTAACGAAGAAAATTAGGAGAAAGGAGTTCGTACCTTTACCGGGCAGATTTGATATTTTTCTTTTAACAAGTTTGAGTATATCATCTGTATGAGTCACATCGTGAGCACAAAAATTAGTTATGTATCACCGTCGTCTTCCATCACAGCGGATGGGTTGCATATATGAGGTAATGGAATATGCCAAAGTGAGCTGGGAGATGTCAGTAGGGTGATGTGAATAACTTCAAGCATTCCACTATTTATTCATCCGTCTAGGACCGGCATGCTTACAGTTTCTGAACATATGATGAAAAACTCCAAAAAAAAAAAAAAATTGTTTCGGATACCTATCTTAAATGTTACTCAGTTTGAGAGACGACATTCGAATGTAAGATTACAAAGCAGTTAATTTATTTAAGGGACGTATTTCAAAGAACTTATTTTAATGCGTATTTGTATTTGTGTGTGTGTGTGTGTGTGTGTGTGTGTGTGTGTGTGTGTGTGTGTGTGTGTGTGTGTGTGTGTGTGTGTGTGTGTGTGTGTGTGTGTGTGTGTGGTGTTTATGTTTCTGTTTTGGTTACATACAATAGAAGGTTTTTAATCTTTTTGAATAACATAAAAACGACCATTAAAGTAAAAACTCGTTTCGTTTGGGTTTAAATCATTTAAGTTTTAATATTTTACTTCTTCAGCAGGTTTTATTATATCAAAAAGCATTTCTCATTACATCTCTGGATGTGTTTTGATTGATACTAAGAAATAATGTCGAATCTATCTATCTATCTGTCTATCTATCTATGTATCTATCTATCTATCTATATATATATATATATGTCGTGCCGAATAGGCAGAACTTGCGATCTTGGCTTAAATAGCAACGCTCATCTTGCCATATAGGACAAGTGAAAATTTGTGTACGCAATAATTTCGCCAAAATCATTCTGAACCTAACGAAAAAAATATATTTCACTGTGTTTGTTTAGTATTAAATTATTATAAACAAATCTAAAATATATTTGGTCGGTTTAGGCTAAAATAAATTGTTCTTTTTATAACAAGGTTAGGTAAGTTTTCTAAGATTCTTTAGGAGCAAAATTAAAATTTTTTACATTAACATTAATGAAAAAAAAAATATCTTTAAACGTATAAGATAAAATTTTAGAAAGGGCTTAATTTTAAATGAGTTCTTGCTAATTGACCAGTTTTACATATTCGGCACGACATATATATATATATATATATATATATATATATATATATATATATATATATATATATATATATATATATATATCGTGCCGAATAGGCAGAACTTGCGATCTTGGCTTAAACAGCAACGCTCATCTTGCCATATAGGACAAGCGAAAATTTGTGTATGCAATAATTTCGCCAAAATTATTCTGAACCTAACGACAAAAAATATATTTGATTGTGTTTGTTTAGTACTAAATTATTGTAAACGTATTTAAAATGTACTTAGTTGGGTTAGGCTAAAATAAATTACTCTTGTTATAATAAGGTTAGGTAAGTTTTCTAAGATTCTTTTGGTGCAAAATTAAAAATGAAAAAAATATATCTTTAAACGTGTAAGAGAAAAGTTCAGAAAGAACTTAATTTTAAATGAGTTCTTGCTAATTGGCCAGTTTTACATATTCGGCACGACATATATATATATATATATATATATATATATATATATATATATATATATATATATATATATATATATATATATATATATATATATATATATATATATATATATATATATATGTATGTATATATATATATATATATATATATATATATATATATATATATATATATATATATATATATATTGTTTTCAGGTAAAAACCTCTTAATTAGCCCATATTGGTAAAGATCGTTTGCCAAATAAAAGTAATTTAAATATTTGTTTTGTAATCGAAGCTTAACAATGTTTTCACATTTCATTAATACGGACCATGACGGCTGTTGCAAAGTTTGGTGGAGGAATTTTTGAGAAAATGTAAAAGAATGCAAAGGTGTTTATGGGAAAGAGCAAAGTGATGAAAACAACAGAAAGTCTAGGCAATGAACATTAAATTTGAGGGAGGGAGTATGGAGGATGTGATTGTATTCAGATATATTTAACAGCGGACGTTTCGGCAGACGGGTTTGTGAAAGATAAGACGAACCAGTGAATAGAAGAGAGTGTTGAGGGATATGTGGAAAAAAAAAGAACTTTATAGAGGAAAAAGGGGGTAATGTGCATGAGTATGGTCGTACCAACACACAAATGGGTGTGAGACGTGGGCTTTAAACACTTAAGCAAGGAGAAGGCTGGAGGCAGTGACGATGTTATGTTTAAGGGCAACGCGTGGTGAAAATAATATGCGGAGAATTTGGAGCGTAGTAATTAGAAGACAGCTAGAATTACCAAGTCATAATTCATAGAGATGAGAGAAGGTTTGTTTGTGTTTAGTTAGAGAGAATGAAGCATAATAGAATGCTCAAGAAAGTGCCGAATAGGTAACACTGGTCAATTAGCAAGAACTCATTTAAAATTAAGTCCTTTCTAAAATTTTCTCTTATTCCGATAGATATATTTTTTTTATTTATGTTAATGTAAAAATTAA
>NC_091307.1:17288247-17333247 GCF_038502225.1 Cherax quadricarinatus
CCCGAAAAAGAAAAACTTTCACCATCATTCACTCCATCACTGTCTTGCCAGAAGGGTGCTTTACACTACAGTTTTTAAACTGCAACATTAACACCCCTCCTTCAGAGTGCAGGCACTGTACTTCCCATCTCCAGGACTCAAGTCCGGCCTGCCGGTTTCCCTGAATCCCTTCATAAATGTTACTTTGCTCACACTCCAACAGCACGTCAAGTATTAAAAACCATTTGTCTCCATTCACTCCTATCAAACACGCTCACGCATGCCTGCTGGAAGTCCAAGCCCCTCGCACACAAAACCTCCTTTACCCCCTCCCTCCAACCCTTCCTAGGCCGACCCCTACCCCGCCTTCCTTCCACTACAGACTGATACACTCTTGAAGTCATTCTGTTTCGCTCCATTCTCTCTACATGTCCGAACCACCTCAACAACCCTTCCTCAGCCCTCTGGACAACAGTTTTGGTAATCCCGCACCTCCTCCTAACTTCCAAACTACGAATTCTCTGCATTATATTCACACCACACATTGCCCTCAGACATGACATCTCCACTGCCTCCAGCCTTCTCCTCGCTGCAACATTCATCACCCACGCTTCACACCCATATAAGAGCGTTGGTAAAACTATACTCTCATACATTCCCCTCTTTGCCTCCAAGGACAAAGTTCTTTGTCTCCACAGACTCCTAAGTGCACCACTCACTCTTTTTCCCTCATCAATTCTATGATTCACCTCATCTTTCATAGACCCATCCGCTGACACGTCCACTCCCAAATATCTGAATACGTTCACCTCCTCCATACTCTCTCCCTCCAATCTGATATTCAATCTTTCATCACCTAATCTTTTTGTTATCCTCATAACCTTACTCTTTCCTGTATTCACCTTTAATTTTCTTCTTTTGCACACCCTACCAAATTCATCCACCAATCTCTGCAACTTCTCTTCAGAATCTCCCAAGAGCACAGTGTCATCGGCAAAGAGCAGCTGTGACAACTCCCACTTTGTGTGTGATTCTTTATCTTTTAACTCCACGCCTCTTGCCAAGACCCTCGCATTTACTTCTCTTACAACCCCATCTATAAATATATTAAACAATCACGGTGACATCACACATCCTTGTCTAAGGCCTACTTTTACTGGGAAAAAATTTCCCTCTTTCCTACATACTCTAACTTGAGCCTCACTATCCTCGTAAAAACTCTTCACTGCTTTCAGTAACCTACCTCCTACACCATACACTTGCAACATCTGCCACATTGCCACCCTATCCACCCTGTCGTACGCCTTTTCCAAATCCATAAATGCCACAAAGACCTCTTTAGCCTTATCTAAATACTGTTCACTTATATGTTTCACTGTAAACACCTGGTCCACACACCCCCTACCTTTCCTAAAGCCTCCTTGTTCATCTGCTATCCTATTCTCCGTCTTACTCTTAATTCTTTCAATTATAACTCTACCATACACTTTACCAGGTACACTCAACAGACTTATCCCCCTATAATTTTTGCACTCTCTTTTATCCCCTTTGCCTTTATACAAAGGAACTATGCATGCTCTCTGCCAATCCCTAGGTACCTTACCCTCTTCCATACATTTATTAAATAATTGCACCAACCACTCCAAAACTATATCCCCACCTGCTTTTAACATTTCTATCTTTATCCCATCAATCCCGGCTGCCTTACCCCCTTTCATTTTACCTACTGCCTCACGAACTTCCCCCACACTCACAACTGGCTCTTCCTCACTCCTACAAGATGTTATTCCTCCTTGCCCTATACACGAAATCACAGCTTCCCTATCTTCATCAACATTTAACAATTCCTCAAAATATTCCTTCCATCTTCCCAATACCTCTACCTCTCCATTTAATAACTCTCCTCTCCTATTTTTAACTGACAAATCCATTTGTTCTCTAGGCTTTCTTAACTTGTTAATCTCACTCCAAAACTTTTTCTTATTTTCAACAAAATTTGTTGATAACATCTCACCCACTCTCTCATTTGCTCTCTTTTTACATTGCTTCACCACTCTCTTAACTTCTCTCTTTTTCTCCATATACTCTTCCCTCCTTGCATCACTTCTACTTTGTAAAAACTTCTCATATGCTAACTTTTTCTCCCTTACTACTCTCTTTACATCATCATTCCACCAATCGCTCCTCTTCCCTCCTGCACCCACTTTCCTGTAACCACAAACTTCTGCTGAACACTCTAACACTACATTTTTAAACCTACCCCATACCTCTTCGACCCCATTGCCTATGCTCTCATTAGCCCATCTATCCTCCAATAGCTGTTTATATCTTACCCTAACTGCCTCCTCTTTTAGTTTATAAACCTTCACCTCTCTCTTCCCTGATGCTTCTATTCTCCTTGTATCCCATCTACCTTTTACTCTCAGTGTAGCTACAACTAGAAAGTGATCTGATATATCTGTGGCCCCTCTATAAACATGTACATCCTGAAGTCTACTCAACAGTCTTTTATCTACCAATACATAATCCAACAAACTACTGTCATATATATATATATATATATATATATATATATATATATATATATATATATATATATATATATATATATATATATATACATATATATATATATATATATATATATATATATATATATATATATATATATATATATATATATATATATAAATATATATGTATATATATATATGTCGTGCCGAATATGTAAAACTGGTCAATTAGCAAGAACCCATTTAAAAAGAAGTCCTTTCTGAAATTTTTCTCTTATACGTCTAAAGATATATTTTTTCATTAATGTTAATGTAAAAAATTTTAATTTTTCACCAAAAGAATCTTAGAAAGCTTACCTAACCTTATTATAACAAGAGCAATTTATTTTAGCCTAACCCTACTAAACATATTTTAAATACGTTTACAGTAATTTAATACTAAAGAAACATAGTGAAATATATTTTTTTCGTTAGGTTCAGAATGATTTTGGCGAAATTATTGCATACACAAATTTTCACTTGTCATATATGGCAAGATGAGCATTGCTACTTAAGCCAAGATCGCAAGTTCTGCCTATTCGGCACGACATATATATATATATATATATATATATATATATATATATATATATATATATATATATATATATATATATATATATATATATATATATATATATATATATATATATATATATATATATATATATATATATATATATATATATATATATATATATATATATATATATATATATATATATATATATATATATATATATATATATATATATATATATATACATATATATATATATATATATATATATATATATACATATATATATATATATATATATATATACATATATATATATATATATATATATATATATATGTATATATATATATATATGTATATATATATATATATATATATATATATATATATATATATATATATATATATATATATATATATATATATATATATATATATATATACAATTATAAATTTCTCACTTGCATATTTATCTATTTGCTATTTTCTTTTTCTTTACAGGAATTACAATAGAACTGCAGGTGTCGCCGGAGTAATTAATATTAACTGAATTTTTAATATCATCTTTGAAGGTTATGTGTCAGAATAAATATGAAATGTGTCGACACGAGATCCCCTGACGAGTTTCTTGTTCTGCAACTCGAAGATTAAAAAATCATATCTGCAACCCATTACTTTTCATAACTTAATAGTTTCCCCTGGAGAGACTTGCTTAAAACAATGAAAATAAACTGGAGAGACAGGAGATTATCACTACAGAAAACGGGTAGCTAAAAGTATGGTGGAAGATAGTGAAGAAAATTATTAATGGTTGAATATTGTGTCGAGGCCTGAAGAAAAGAGATAGGAAGGAAATGATTGTGGATTCCTGCACACCACCAGGGAACTTTTAGCAGACGCTCTTCACCAAATAAGGAGCTTTAGGGAAACTTTTAGCAGAGGCTCTTCACTAAATAAGGAACTTTCGGACGAAGTTCCCAACACATAACCGAACTTTCACTCGTGGGTCCCCATTCTAGAGATCCACCCCACAGACCAGAGAATTTTCAGCAGATGTTCCTCTCACGCCAAAAAACTG
The DNA here is from genome assembly GCF_038502225.1 of Cherax quadricarinatus. Lineage (NCBI taxonomy): Eukaryota > Metazoa > Arthropoda > Malacostraca > Decapoda > Parastacidae > Cherax > Cherax quadricarinatus. The sequence continues at coordinate 17,292,380 of NC_091307.1, forward strand.
TCACGGAGCTTTCAGTATTGGTTTTCTACACATTATAGACACCTTCAGTAAAAAAATCCACAAACACCCAGAAACGTTCAGTATTATTTTCTCACACGCCGGAGAACTCTTAGTAAAAGTTTCCTACAGCCAGAAGGGAACTTTCGTTTGAGGTTTCCACTCATTAATGAACTTTTAACAGTGGTTCTCCACATTCCAGGGAACTTAAAGTTTTCTCCTTACATAACGAGAAATTTTCGCTTGTAGTTCCTCATGTGCTAGAAAGGTTTATGTAATGGATACCAAAATACCAGGAACTCCCAGTAGAACAGCTAAGTGGGTAGACTAAACTGTTGTTAGAATAGAAGATAGAAGTTAAAAAGAGTCAAATAAAAGTTTCGTTCCTAACTTGTGTTTAAAGCCGTACAGGAGTTAACTGATACATCCCTACCCATCCAAAGCTAATGTGGGACAGGTTATTAGTTGGGTGACTAGCTGATGCTTAGGTTCAGGTGCCCAGCATCTATCTAGGTTAAAGTGTCCAGCTCCTGGCTGGGTTGAGGTGCCTAGCTCCTACCTGGATTGAAGTGTCCGGCTCCTGCCTATATTGAGGTGTCCGGCTCCTGCCTGTATTGAGGTGTCCAGCTCCTGCCTGGATTGACGTGTCCAGCTCCTGCCTGGATTGACGTGTCCAGCTCCTGCCTGGATTGACGTGTCCAGCTCCGGCCTGGGTTGAGGTGCCCAGCTCCTGCCTGGGTTGACGTGTCCAGCCCCTGAAAGCACAAAATAATGGGCATGACAACGTTCTTCATCCTCCTGGCACTCCTAATTCTCGCACCTCAAGGTACGTATATCACGAATACACCTCTTGGAAGAAAAGATAAATTTCAATGATTTTTTTAGGGAGGGAGGGATTGTATTATTGTCTATACATTGTAAAAGATATCTAACAAATCGCAGGGAGTTATAGGAATGTTATTTATTCATTGCTGGTCTTAAAGCCTAGAGCAACCCTCCAGGTGGGTGTTGAGCACAATTTGCTTGTTTATTTATGTCAGTTACATGTGGAGGTTTTAAAGAACATGTAAGTCATTTGTATCTAGCCTTGAACAAATAATACGTTTTACTTCATTATTATAGATTGATGAAAGTAAAATTCTATGGTCTCTATGTCGTATATTAGATAAAGATGCACATTATTTGCATATATTTGCCTCTTCTTCTTCAATGATTATAACAATTTGCTATTGCTATATGAGAGGTTATCCTGCTTATTACATCTGTCGAAAGGTTAATATAACTCGTTCCCTTTTTGAGGAAGAGTAATCATCTGCAGCAATCATTTTAAGTGTACGAGAGGAGTGTATTGATGCACATTAGCTCTTCATGAACCTGTTAGCTCTCTGTCCCTCCTGGACAATCACTGTCTCTTCTGAACGTCCACTATCTCTCCTGGACTACCACAGTGTCCCTCGGACATCGGACGTGCCCACAGCGATCTCTCCAGCATGCCTAGTTCCTCTGTTAAAGACGAAAGGCAAACCTCAGCGATAAATTCCGGCTTTGCTGAAAAAGATGAAACTACATACTCCGAAATAAACAAAAGAGAGGAACAGGAGGTGAAGATCATGCTGATAACCACGGAAATGAATTAAAAGTTTGATTAGGTCATAAACTTTTTGAGACTAGGACAATTTGTAAGGAATAAAGCTTGTGCACCAAAAATAGAGTTCAAGAAATTTATGAGCCAGTGTGATTAAAAAAGTGGAACTCCAAAAGTCAGAGACTTACAATATAGCTTTTGTAGAAAGAGAAGACGGAGAAGGAAAGGAAGTTGAGCAAAGATTAAAGATAGAAACATGCAAGCCCATAGTTCTAGGGTAGAAAAAAGCACTGATCACCTCCTCCTTACCACGAGAGGAAAATTACGCCCGGGAAGACCCCAAAGCCAAGAGAGAAGATGAAAGATGTTTACAGACATTCAAGGCGAAGGGAGGAGGCCTCCAGATAATCAGTTGTCATTGGAATTGAAGGGTGGGGAATAGGAGCTTGTCAACGACTATATTTGCTTCTGATGACTGGTAAGGAACTGAGGATTCGGAAAGACATGATTGATATATTAAACCAAGGAGTATGTCAGACATGTAGGTAAAAAATAACTGTTCACGTCAGTAAAGGTGTGGAATGAAGGATGAAGATACATGAGCTTCTTCCAACTCTGCCTTCTTAGAATCCTACAGAAGAGACATAATGGCAATTTTAAAAATTAGGATCTGTGGGCTTGGGCTAGATCTTGAGGTAAGAAATATGAAACTGGGATCGGAGCTGAATACGTAAGAGTACTTTAATGGAACACCTGGAAATGGAACGACAGGTCACAAGGGTTTACAAAACAAATGGTTGACGATGTTACCGAAAAATTGAACACGGCCATCCAAAAAGACTTTTAAGAAATTCTGGAATTAATGTTGTAAACACATTTAACATTTCAAGAAAGATGGCAGTTGGGAGTCGCTTGATCAACACGGATCGTCGCCTTTAAAGCGCAAGGCCAAAAAGATATTCCTGTCAGGTGATCGTACGTAATAGTGTATTCCAGTAACTTCAGAGTCAGCCAAATTATTCCTTGAGAAGAAGTTCGTCGCAGCAGGTAGAGGTGTCATCGTTAGCATTTTCAAACATTAAATACTTGGAGCCATTTTATGTGGTCGCAGTTCAGAAGTTAGTTCAGTATGGAAAACCCTCACATTATCAACAACTCACTTTTCCAATAGAAAAAAAAAATGCCCATCAGAAAGAATTAAACAAACAAAAAAAAAACATATATTTATTATCCCTAATCATGTCTGGTGCAGAAAATGGTCACTGACATGATTAAAATATTTTTTTGTAAATAAATAAAAGAAATTAAGAAGTTCTCAAGGTTATCACACTCGAAAGTAAACTCTTACCTCGAACTCTTCCTACAGGACTCTCTAAGGGAAGTTTCTATGGCGACTACGACTACACGGACGTCGTCTACTACCAAGAACAAGGAATTGAACCACCCACTTTCTTGGCAAGACCCCAGACGTTCAGAGTTGAGGTGGGCCAGTCTGTCATCATACCGTGCGACGTGGAAAACCCAGGTTTGTGGGCATATTCCATTCTCTGCCTGTTCCCGCTTAAGTGATTTTTCCATAGCTAGATTTTTGTTTTGTTTATTGCTCTTAATAACGATATATTGATATAAAAACATACCCAGCAGAAATACGGTAATACCCATCAGTATATACGTATTTATAAAGCTGAATGAAGGGTAAGAATATCAGTACGTATAGGCAAAAACAGCACCAACAGACGTAGCCCCGTGGTGAGAGGTGCGTCTCTCAATACTGAGATCCGGAAATCAAATCCCTGTACTAAAAGATAACAGGCAAAGACAGTAATTCAATCAAATTATAGGCATCATATTTTAACATATATAAAGCAAGCCGTTTTTTAAGAAAAGTTACGAGCAATTGAAGGTGGTATCTGTGGCAGTTTTCTAGTGGTATGTTAGACTGATATGAAAATTTAGAAAATTTTATGATTGTAATAGATCTAGTAACTAAAGAAAAGTGAGACTAATTGTAATGCTCTATATCCATCGTTGGTGCAAAATTAAAACGAATTACTTAATTTATGTTATAAAATGAGATGCACAGCCTAAGCATAACATGGATTTAAGCGTTACCACTATGTTCTTACTTGCCTATGTTTGGGATCCTCAGGTGGGAGGAACAAGCTAATCATCAAGAAGGTGCCAGCCAGTGGGGGAAGTGAAAAGCTACTTTCAGTAGGAAGTGACAGAGTGACCCCAGACGCCAGGATAACTGTGGACGGGTCCCGTCTCACCATCTCCCACACTCGACTGAGAGATGCTGGTACTTTCATCTGCCAATTCGACCTGGAGCCGCCCGTCCAGTTGAGGCATACCTTGGATATCCAGTACGCGCCCTCCATCAGAGCCTTGGTGCCCCGGGAACAGCGAGTGGCCAAGGGCAACACCGTCTTCCTAGAGTGTAAGGCACAAGGCAACCCTGAACCCGTCATTCGTTGGTCCCGTAAAGAAGGTGACTTGCCCTCGGGTCACCGTACCGAGCAGGTAAGCCACGACAAATGGTAACAATAAGAAGACAAACAGCAAAAGGAGACCATCATTAGTATATAACTTTTCACTTACTTGATAAAGCTTCGTGCAGGTAAAATGTCGAACTAATAAAGGTCTCTTTTTGCCCAGTGTATTTATTACGAAACATTATTTTAGGTGTCACTCTCATTGGGTTCTTAGTCTGTTTTTGTGTGTATGAAAGTGAGAACCCAGTGGGACAGATATATGCAACATCGGTATAAGAAATCCGTATATTTTGGTCACAGTCAGAGACCCTCTTCGGCACAAAGGTACAAAGAGAGCTGGCTGGCGATGTATGTGTATATATTGCATTTTAGGTAGATCAAGCCAACTTGGTATAATTGGAACGTACTGTTTTGCTTAACACACCAAATAAGAAACTTACATTTGCAATGTAATCAGTCTACACGTTACAGATTCCTACATTTTTCATTCATAAATAATAAAGCTGCTTAAACATAGGCTAATCGTAGATAGTATTTTCTAAGGAATATTAGGGACCAAAGTAGCAATCTCTCTGTTGAGAGGCCACAACTAATATCACCATTACTACACCCTCCTCGAAGGGTCATATTAAAATTAAAATATATATTTTTCTTATCCTGGTCGCCAACATCATGATAGGGAGAGAGATTAACCCTGGAAGCTGTGGACCGTCACATGGAGGGTACTTACCTCTGTACTGCCGACAACGGTATCGGGGAACCAGCCGCAGCTGACATGTCAGTCACTGTCGAGTACCCGCCGGAAATAACAGTGGAGAATGTAAGTTATTTTGGTTCAGAAGATAATGCCAATATATATATATATATATATATATATATATATATATATATATATATATATATATATATATATATATATATATATATATACATATATATATATATATATATATATATATATATATATATATATATATATATATATATATATATATATATATATATATATATATATATATATATATATATATATATATATATATATGTCGTGCCGAATATGTAAAACTGGTCAATTAGCAAGAACTCATTTAAAATTAAGTCATTTCTAAAATTTTCTCATATACGTTTAAAGAAATACTTTTTTCATTAATGTTGATGTAAAAAAATTTAATTTTGCACCAAAAGGAACTTAGAAAACTTACCTAACCTTATTATAAAAAGCGTAATTTATTTTAGCTTAGACCAACTAAATATATTTTAGATTTGCTTACAGTAATTTAATACTAAACAAACACAGTGAAATATATTTTTTTCGTTAGGTTCAGAATGATTTTGGCGAAATTATTGCATACACAAATTTTCACTTGTCCTATATGGCAAGATGAACATTGCTATTTAAGCCAAGATAGCAAGTTCTGCCTATTCGGCACGACACATATATATATATATATATATATATATATATATATATATATATATATATATATATATATATATATATATATATATATATATATATATATATATATATATATATATATATATATATATATATATATATATATATATATGTATATATATATATATATGTATATATATATATATATATATATATATATATATATATAGATATATATATATATATAACGAGCTTGTTTGTTAGCTGTCGCTACTAGGCCGCTGTGTGAGTGAGAGCGAGACGTGGGCCGACAGGCTGGCGTGCCTACGAGAGGCCTGGTTCCAAGGGCAGCACCAGCATGGCGCGAAATATGAACTAAGCTGGCAGACAGCATGGGCTGTCTGTGCAGACAGTACAGGCTGTCTACATACGCTCGGCCACCTACCGCTCGTCATCCCGACGCGACAATACTGGTGGTAAAAGGAGCTCGGTCTCTCTCTCGTAGGAACAGGGCACAGAACACAAAATAAAAACATATATATACATATGAATATGGAAAAAAAAACTTCCTACAGGGAGGGAAGAAAAAAACATGTGGGGTGTGCTAAACATCGTGGTCAAAGGCAGTGAGCATCGATGGGCATCACTGCACACCTTCCTGCGTCTGGACAGATACCGCAACACAGGAGACATCGTTGCGGCTGAGCTGTGACGTAACAGGGTACGGTCTCCTCTGGAACGGTGAAGCAGTCATCGTAGGAGTCGCTGCAGGTTTTCACTCAACCTGGGGCACAACATGCTGGTGCCCTCGAGTGAGGCGTCGACAAAACTCAGGCAACAGGGCAAGACTTCTGGCAAGCGACTCAGGACACTTCTCGACTGGTACTGTCGCTGGGCTGTCACTGGCGGCGAGCGTGGAGAGAGTTGTGGAGCGAGTCGTGGCAGAGACGACTGGGCGAAACATCTGGGAGTCGTAACATCATACACCAGACTGCAGTGAGAGAGCTAGCAGTCAAAGTGACATCTTCTTTGTGCAGGCTGCTCACTGAAGCTTGTGACACGAGGCTGACACAGCGCCTGCCGACAGGGCTGACTGCGGCTTGACGAGTATCATCTCTCGACAGTTGGAGTTATAGCAGAGGTTAGTCTAAGCATCCCCAGACTTGTTTATCTACATATAACTGCACTCTGAAGGTCTGGAGGTGAAGTGAAACAAATCTCGATGGGAATCGTAGCAGGTACGATTCTGCAGAACATCACGAGCGACGAGCATAAAAGCTTTCTGAACAAGAGGGCTCATACGCTCAGGGCTGAGTAATCAGCTGTCAAACGTACTGGTCACACGGGTGACTTAGCACAGTGGTGCTACTCAGGTCTGGCTCAGACCTCACTGGACACACGGAAACTTTAAACACACTGCTGTACATACGGTACACTAACATGTGAGAACACTGACTGAGAGGAATTAATTAACACACGACATATTTTCTCTCAATCTTCTCGACAATATTAAAATAATTACTAGAAACACTCGATGTGACATCATGTGATGTCAGGCGTGAAGACGTCAGCAGCACTGACGTCAGCAGACATCTCGAGGTGACGTCAGCAGCACTGTGACGTCAGCAGACATCTCGAGGTGACGTCAGCAGACATCTCGAGGTGACGTCAGGCAGACTTCGTGACGTCATGAAGTCGGGCAGCATCGTGGGTGACGTCAATGTGATGTGGGCAGCAGACCACAGCATGTGGCCTGGGACATCTGGGAACTCACGTGGCTGGTAGATCCACGTGACATCGCCCACACCCACATGGCGTCGTGATCCACGTGGTGTCGTGATCTACGTGGCATGCTGATCCACGTAGCTTCGAGTGGCCTCGGGCACTCGGATACACAGCTCTGGCAATGAATTCACATGGAAAACAGCAGAAAACACAGCAGAAGGAGTGGGCAGTGGTGAGTGTATAGTAGTGTGGTGGCGAGGAGCGTGGGTGAGTGTATGGCAAGGTGAGGAACAGCCACATCCTCTCCTCTCCTCCACCACCCACAAATACGTAGAGAACTCACACTGGACGCAGAAATCACCACAAAACTCACCTCTGGCTTGCTGAAACAGCTGTGCTGAGCTGAACAACAACAGCAACAGCATACAAGTGATGCTGAACACGTGACTTGAGAAACAGCGTGGGACACTGTAGCATGGGACGCTGTAGCGTGGGGTCACTTACAATTCTCGGAGAATTTCGGCAAATTTCGGCCTGGATCCTGCTTGTACCTGTGTCTGGATGCTCAAACGTGCAGACACGACATCAGGATAACTCGTTGAGAGACGGATGCTTCTTGTGTAGGGTGATGAAGTGAAGATGACTTCATACCTCTTCCTCCCTCTCTCCAGGCAAACACAACTGCTGTGAGCACTGCTGTCACCATTTATAATGGGTTGTTTGGTAGGTGCTGCAAGCGTCCTGCTTGTACCTGTGTCTGGATGCTCAAACGTGCAGACACGACATCAGGATAACTCGTTGAGAGACGGATGCTTCTTGTGTAGGGTGATGAAGTGAAGATGACTTCATACCTCTTCCTCCCTCTCTCCAGGCAAACACAACTGCTGTGAGCACTGCTGTCACCATTTATAATGGGTTGTTTGGTAGGTGCTGCAAGCGGGTGTGAATGATACGTCTTCGGAGGCTTCTTACTTTATTATTAAGTCGTGGTGGGTGCACAGGCTTGTGTTGTGCCCATGGCCCGGGCAGGGCCATCCCACGAGAGAGAGCTGGGAGGCCTTGTGTGTTGCTGCTAGGCCGCTGTGCGAGTGAGAGCGAGGCATGGGCCGACAGGCTGGCGTGCCTACGAGAGGCCTGGCTACAGAGGGCAGCACCAGCATGGCGCAAAATATGAACTAAGCTGGCAGACAGCATGGGCTGTCTGTGCAGACAGTACAGGCTGTCTACATATATATATATATGTATATATATATATATATATATATATATATATATATATATATATATATATATATATATATATATATATATATATATATATATGTCGTGCCGAATAGGCAGAACTTGCGATCTTGGCTTAAATAGCAACGCAGATCCTGCCATATAGGACAAGTGAAAATTTGTGTATGCAATAATTTCGCCAAAAGCATTCTGAACCTAACGAAAAAAATATATTTGATTGTGTTTGTTTAGTACTAAATTACTGTAAACGTATTTAAAATGTATTTAGTTGGGTTAGGCTAAAATAAATTGCTCTTATTATAATAAGGTTAGGTAAGTTTTCTAAGATTCTTTTGGTGTAAAATTAAAATTTTTTACATTAACATTAATGAAGAAAATATATCTTTAAACGTATAAGAGAAAATTTCAGAAAGGAATTAATTTTAAATGAGTTCTTGCTAATTGACCAGTTTTACATATATATATATATATATATATATATATATATATATATATATATATATATATATATATATATATATATATATATATATATATATATATATATATTTATATATATATGCAAAACAACCACTCTGAAAGAATAGAGAAATTCCAAGCGCTTTCGTGACTACTCACATTATCATAGTTCCTTGATAATGTGAGTGGTCACGAAAGCGCTTGGAATTTCTCTATTCTTTCAGAGTGGTTATTTTGCATATTCTGAAATCACCTGTTTACTGTGATCTTATTGCATATATATATATATATATATATATATATATATATATATATATATATATATATATATATATATATATATATATATATATATATATATATATATATATATATATATATATATCTCGTGAGTAGTCACGAAAGCGCTTGGAATTTCACTACTCTTTCACAGTGGTTGTTTTGCATATTTTAAAATCACCTGTTTACTGTGATCTTATTGCATATATATATTCAAGGTTAATGTGTCCCTTGGTATTTTGATTGATCTCTAGACGTTAAAAATAACAGAATCATTGTCTAATTGTTTTCATTCAACTGTTCAGGCCATCGTGAGAACAGGTGTGGGAGACCATGTGGAGCTGGTGTGTGTGGTTCATGGTCGCCCGCCCCCAGATGTAGTCTGGACCCACAACGGCAGCCCACTGCCAGATACCATTATGGACACCCAGTTGCACTTGCCACAGCAGACCACCCACACCCGCACCTCCTACCAAGCCCACCTGAGCCAGACTCATATTGCCCACCGCCACATACTCACCATCAATCCCGTGAAGGAGGACGATATCGGTACCTACATCTGCATAGCAAATAACTCCCGCGGCCAGAAAACCGCTCCCATAGAGGTGACGAGTGAGTTATCTGATATTGTGATATGTTTGCTTCAAAGTTTTGAGCAGCAATTCTTATATCTCTTGAGGCTTTTGAGGTACATCTACTAGTTGTTTTGCATGTTGAGGTACAAGGTATGTAGAGTTATGTAATGCGGCGGGGGTGGGGGGGTGGGAGAGAGGGTGTTATGGAACGATGCTTCGGACAGCGCAGCTACCTAAACTCATCAAATTTGGTCTGCTTTATAAATTGATGCTTATCTTTCCCACTCGTTTATAAACAATTTCTGTGGCATTTGAGGAGATCCTCAACAAATCTGAAAGTAAAATACTTGCCATCACATAATGCTCACAATTGTCGTTTCGCAGTTCAATGTGATTGCATTAGTTATTTGTCTTGGTGTCTGTAGCATCAAACAATTGAAAAAATAACAATTAATGTGGAGAAAGCTTATATTTTAGATGATGTGCTACTCAAAACTGACTTTTATCAAGTCTTCATAAAGTTTTGTAAAGTCCTGATAAAGCTCAAGCTCTAACGAAGCATCTAAAGTGTTGCTCTGTGTTACATGTGTTTCTACCAATTGTCTGGTCACAAATTACGAAGATAGTTTCCACTGGCAGGCCTCTTGAAATTATTGTGCCGCCTCTCTCTTTCATCTTTCTCTGACGGTTTGATCCAGGGATATCTGAAATTACCTTACACTCTTACTTCATTACCAGGGACCTCTTGGTGCTGGCTCTTCTAAAGTCACTTTGCACTCCTCCAACCAACAGGCCTGCCCAAGCCTCCCCAGGTGACGAGCAGCCCAAACGGAGGGGAGAGCACCAGATACACACTGACTTGGGAGACTGAAAGTTACTACCCCATAACCGAGTTCATTATTAAGTACCGCAGGACCCACATGGATGCCTGGCAGGTAAGTTCCTAGAACTCTCCACTTTACACTAAGCATGCAACAATATATATATATATATATATATATATATATATATATATATATATATATATATATATATATATATATATATATATATATATATATATATATATATACATATATGTAAGTAGTAGGTTGGTAGACAGCAACCACCCAGGGAGGTACTACCGTCCTGCCAAGTGAGTGTAAAACTAAGCCTGTGATTGTTTTACATGATGGTAGGATTGCTGATGTCTTTTGTCTGTCTCATAAATATGCAAGATTACAGGCATGTCTTGCTACTTCTACTTACACGTAGGTCACACTACACATACATGTACACATTTATTTATACACACTCATCTGAGTTTTCTTTGATTTTATCTTAATAGTTCTTGGTCTTATTAATTTTCCTTTTATATCCATGGGGAAGTGGAATAAGAATCTTTCCTCCGTAAGCCATGCGTGTTGTAAAAGTCAACTAAAATGCCGGGAACAATGGGCTAGTAACCCCTTTTCCTGTAAAGATTACTAAAAAGAATAAGAAGAAGAAAATTGTCAAAGTGGGAAGTCTGAATGTGCGTGGATGTTGTGCAGATGATAAGAAAGAGATGATTGTGGATGTTATGAATGAGAAGAAGCTGGATGTCCTGGCTTTAAGTGAAACAAAGCTGAAGGGGGTGGGAGAGTTTCAGTGGAGAGGAATAAATGGGATTAGGTCAGGGGTTTCAAATAGAGTTAGAGCTAAAGAAGGGGTAGCAATAATGTTGAAGGATAAGCTATGGCAGGAAAAGAGGGACTATAAATGTATTAATTCAAGGATTATGTGGAGTAAAATAAAGATTGGATGTGAAAAGTGGGTTATAATAAGCGTGTATGCACCTGGAGAAGAGAGAAGTGTAGAGGAGAGAGAGAGATTTTGGGAAATGTTGAGTGAATGCGTGGGGAGTTTTGAATCAAGTGTGAGAGTAATGGTGGTTGGGGATTTCAATGCTAAAGTGGGTAAAAATGTTATGGAGGGAGTAGTAGGTAAATTTGGGGTGCCAGGGGTAAATGTAAATGGGGAGCCTTTAATTGAGCTATGTGTAGAAAGAAATTTGGTAATAAGTAATACATATTTTATGAAAAAGAGGATAAATAAATATACAAGGTATGATGTAGCACGTAATGAAAGTAGTTTATTAGATTATGTATTGGTGGATAAAAGGTTGATGGGTAGGCTCCAGGATGTACATGTTTATAGAGGGGCAACTGATATATCGGATCATTATTTAGTTGTAGCTACAGTTAGAGTAAGAGGTAGATGGGAAAAGAGGAAGGTGGCAACAACAAGTAAGAGGGAGGTGAAAGTGTATAAACTAAGGGAGGAGGAAGTTCGGGTGAGATATAAGCGACTATTGGCAGAACGGTGGGCTAGTGCAAAGATGAGTAGTGGGGGGGTTGAAGAGGGTTGGAATAGTTTTAAAAATGCAGTATTAGAATGTGGGGCAGAAGTTTGTGGTTATAGGAGGGTGGGGGCAGGAGGAAAGAGGAGTGATTGGTGGAATGATGAAGTAAAGGGTGTGATAAAAGAGAAAAAGGTAGCTTATGAGAGGTTTTTACAAAGCAGAAGTGTTATAAGAAGAGCAGAGTATATGGAGAGTAAAAGAAAGGTAAAGAGAGTGGTGAGAGAGTGCAAAAGGAGAGCAGATGATAGAGTGGGAGAGGCACTGTCAAGAAATTTTAATGAAAATAAGAAAAAATTTTGGAGTGAGTTAAACAAGTTAAGAAAGCCTAGGGAAAATATGGATTTGTCAGTTAAAAACAGAGTAGGGGAGTTAGTAGATGGGGAGATGGAGGTATTGGGTAGATGGCGAGAATATTTTGAGGAACTTTTAAATGTTAAGGAAGAAACAGAGGCAGTAATTTCATGCACTGGTCAGGGAGGTATACCATCTTTTAGGAGTGAAGAAGAGCAGAATGTAAGTGTGGGGGAGGTACGTGAGGCATTACGTAAAATGAAAGGGGGTAAAGCAGCTGGAACTGATGGGATCATGACAGAAATGTTAAAAGCAGGGGGGGATATAGTGTTGGAGTGGTTGGTACTTTTGTTTAATAAATGTATGAAAGAGGGGAAGGTACCTAGGGATTGGCAGAGAGCATGTATAGTCCCTTTATATAAAGGGAAAGGGGACAAAAGAGACTGTAAAAATTATAGAGGAATAAGCTTACTGAGTATACCAGGAAAAGTGTACGGTAGGGTTATAATTGAAAGAATTAGAGGTAAGACAGAATGTAGGATTGCGGATGAGCAAGGAGGTTTTAGAGTGGGTAGGGGATGTGTAGATCAGGTGTTTACATTGAAGCATATATGTGAACAGTATTTAGATAAAGATAGGGAAGTTTTTATTGCATTTATGGATTTAGAAAAGGCATATGATAGAGTGGATAGAGGAGCAATGTGGCAGATGTTGCAAGTATATGGAATAGGTGGTAAGTTATTAAATGCTGTAAAGAGTTTTTATGAGGATAGTGAGGCTCAGGTTAGGGTGTGTAGAAGAGAGGGAGAATACTTCCCGGTAAAAGTAGGTCTTAGACAGGGATGTGTAATGTCACCATGGTTGTTTAATATATTTATAGATGGGGTTGTAAAGGAAGTAAATGCTAGGGTGTTTGGGAGAGGGGTGGGATTAAATTATGGGGAATCAAATTCAAAATGGGAATTGACACAGTTACTTTTTGCTGATGATACTGTGCTTATGGGAGATTCTAAAGAAAAATTGCAAAGGTTAGTGGATGAGTTTGGGAATGTGTGTAAAGGTAGAAAGTTGAAAGTGAACATAGAAAAGAGTAAGGTGATGAGGGTGTCAAATGATTTAGATAAAGAAAAATTGGATATCAAATTGGGGAGGAGGAGTATGGAAGAAGTGAATGTTTTCAGATACTTGGGAGTTGACGTGTCGGCGGATGGATTTATGAAGGATGAGGTTAATCATAGAATTGATGAGGGAAAAAAGGTGAGTGGTGCGTTGAGGTATATGTGGAGTCAAAAAACGTTATCTATGGAGGCAAAGAAGGGAATGTATGAAAGTATAGTAGTACCAACACTCTTATATGGGTGTGAAGCTTGGGTGGTAAATGCAGCAGCGAGGAGACGGTTGGAGGCAGTGGAGATGTCCTGTTTAAAGGGCAATGTGTGGTGTAAATATTATGCAGAAAATTCGGAGTGTGGAAATTAGGAGAAGGTGTGGAGTTAATAAAAGTATTAGTCAGAGGGCAGAAGAGGGGTTGTTGAGGTGGTTTGGTCATTTAGAGAGAATGGATCAAAGTAGAATGACATGGAAAGCATATAAATCTATAGGGGAAGGAAGGAGGGGTAGGGGTCGTCCTCGAAAGGGTTGGAGAGAGGGGGTAAAGGAGGTTTTGTGGGTAAGGGGCTTGGACTTCCAGCAAGCGTGCGTGAGCGTGTTAGATAGGAGTGAATGGAGACGAATGGTACTTGGGACCTGACGATCTGTTGGAGTGTGAGCAGGGTAATATTTAGTGAAGGGATTCAGGGAAACCGGTTATTTTCATATAGTCGGACTTGAGTCCTGGAAATGGGAAGTACAATGCCTGCACTTTAAAGGAGTGGTTTGGGATATTGGCAGTTTGGAGGGATATGTTATGTATCTTTATACGTATATGCTTCTAAACTGTTGTATTCTGGGCACCTCTGCAAAAGCAGTGATAATGTGTGAGTGTGGTGAAAGTGTTGAATGATGATGAAAGTATTTTCTTTTTGGGGATTTTCTTTCTTTTTTGGGTCACCCTGCCTCGGTGGGAGACGGCCGACTTGTTGAAAAAAAAAAAAAAAAATATATACATATATAATATATATATATATATGTATATACATATATAATATATATATATACATATATAATATATATATATATATATATATATATATGTCGTGCCGAATAGGCAGACCTTGCGATCTTGGCTTAAATAGCAACGCTCATCTTGCCATAATAGCCAGCCCCAATGTTTTTCTAGCTGTTTGTAACAGTCATGTGATTTGAGAAAATACTTTCCTCATTGGATACTATTTATGTGGATTGCTATTATTCTATGTAACCTTTTTAATTAATAAAAGAAAGGAATAAAATATGCTCTTCGTCCGTTTAAATGTCCTCCAACTTCCAGATGTATCTTCGTGTTCCTCTTTCCCCTCTTCTTAACAGTGTGTGCCAGTCCACCCTATCAATTCCTCTCAGTAATGCGTACGTTATCATATCCCGCCTATTCCTTCTTTCCTTTAATGTCATCAGGTTTAGCAAATTGTGTGTATGTGTGTGTGTGTGAGAGAGAGACAGACAGACAGACAGACAGACAGAGACAGACAGACAGACAGACAGACATTCTTCTCGACATTCCAAGGATAAGAGGATAGCCCTCTTATCTCCTATAAAATAAAACCTGTACCACACCGTTTCAAACAGTTGTTCTCTCTCCTGCATCTATGATGTTTCCCTAATTAGAGACCATCACAAACGTGACTCGCCATCACGCTTGTGATGGAAAATATCACCAACATGAGTTTGTCTCCTTGTCATCCCAGGCGTCGCCAACACACGTGAACATCTTCATCACGAGTTTCTCTTCCTCTCTCCAACAGGGTAACCACGACATGGTGATGACGGACTCGTGGAAGAGCGTGTCCCGGGCGGTGGATACTGAAGGGGTGAGACAGGGCACCGTGACTCACTCCGTGACCTACACGCTAGACACGCTGGAGGTCGCCACCGACTACGTGGCCGTCATTAGAGTCAGAAACAAGCACGGGTGGTCAGCTGAGTCCGAAAACTTCTTCTTCTCCACCAAGAAAGGTGAGCCTTACCATGCGTCCAGGATTTCGGTAACATAACGTTTTCTCGACCTCGAAATGTAGGCTCAACTTAGGATTCCTGGAAGTCGAAATTCAGCCCGAAATGAGATTTCCATACTTGCGAATGTAAGAAAAATGTATATATGGAGTGACGTCGTTGCAAACACGGGTTACTCTAGTACTCACCAAAGTGTGTTGCTGATTTCTGGCCTCTTGGGCACTGTCTTATTTTGTGACGGCATTAAGACCATATATATAATATAAACAAATATTTACTTAGCGAACTTATTATACTACTAGCTTGAGCGTTAGTGATAGTGATACGGTGTTTGGTCACCACAAAGTGAGTCCAGCTCACTCCTGCATAACGTCTTTTCCACATTATTAGCATGAAAATAATGAGAGAAGTCGTTGAATACGTCACTTGACAAGTGAGAGAATAGCAGATGATGGAAGCTAGTAGAGACGACATCCCAAAACAAGTCACTGTGGCGTGAAATATAAGCCTTTTGCACTATTACCAGTTCTTCGCCAGAAGCTTTGCAGCTTGAGCCCCTTATGAAATTGAGAAATGAGAGAAAAAATTTTGGGGTCACCACCGAGGCAATGGAGACCCCACCTCACTAGTCAAATCTTGTGATTTACCTATTAGTTCTCTATATCGCCATTTGTAATGCTCATAAAAAAGCAAAGGAAGCAATGCGAAAGACCTTCAGCTGATGTTTTATACTCTATTGGCCAACCGCAGTTTTTTAATTGCATTGATACCACTTTTTTCGTAGTTGCATTGATGTATGGACTGCTCGTGAAGGCTGGTATTCAAACAGGAGTAGAGTGATGCAGCGTCATGAATTTTGACTTACTTCCTACTAGGTGGGCTAAAATAACACGCTTTCAATCCTCGGCCAACCGCAGTTTTTTTAAATGACAATACCACTTGTTTTTTGGTTGCATTAATATATATATATATATATATATATATATATATATATATATATATATATATATATATATATATATATATATATATATATATATATATATATATATATATATATGTCGTGCCGAATAGGCAGAACTTGCGATCTTGGCTTAAACAGCAACGCTCATCTTGCCATATAGGACAAGTGAAAATTTGTGTATGCAATAATTTCGCCAGAATCATTCTGAACCTAACGAAAAAAATATATTTCACTGTGTTTGTTTAGTATTAAATTACTGTAAACAAATCTAAAATATATATAGTTGGGTTAGGCTAAAATAAATTGTTCTTGTTACAATAAGGTTAGATAAGTTTTCTAAGTTCCTTTTGGTGCAAAATTAAAAATTTTTACATCAACATTAATGAAAAAAATATATCTTTAAACGTATAAGAGAAAATTTTAGAAAGCACTTAATTTTAAATGAGTTCTTGCTAATTGACCAGTTTTACATATTCGGCACGACATATATATATATATATATATATATATATATATATATATATATATATATATATATATATATATATATATATATATATATATATATATATATATATGTATATATATATATATATATATATATATATATATATATATATATATATATATATATATATATATATATATATATATATATATATATATATATATATATATATATAATGAACGAAGTATCATTAGATCAGGAAATTCTAGTAATTTCCCCTTCAAGAACAACGAAGTTTCTCTAGTAGACAGTTACATTATCACCAGCAAGAAATATAATTGCATTAAATTACATCTTTCTTAAAATAGAGACACGAGATGTTTTGCAGTTGATAAGTTATGCGACCCCGTGATGCAGTCCTATCAGTGCTGGGTACAGGCATACTGTTGAGCAGTGATGCTAACCCCCCCCCTTCCCCCATCACTGCTCAACAATAGCGTCATAATTTCACGTGTACATGGGACCTTCATCTCTAGTGTTACATTATTACTCCCATGCATATGAATGAAATTTATGATATTTAGTTTTCAAGTTAATATTTATTCATAATTATGACGGCAGTGCCAGCAATAAAAGTAAATGATTAATGGGACGGTATATGAACTTTGGGCTTTCGACATGATTCATCACTTGTAAATAATGAATCATATTCTTTGATTTATAACATTTCCAGAGTTAAGTTATAAATATTACGAATGCAGTTTTTTAGTGTGGGAGATGAGTTGCAGGGAAGGACTGGGAAGAGGAGAGATATGAGAGTTCGCTGTGTGGATGATCAAGTTGGAATTTAACACCCTTAATAGAATCAGAAACTGTTAGAGCTCAACGCCTTATTAAGATAACAGGCCCAGAAACTAGAACTTATCCTTCTCACTCACAGCAACGCAGATGTGTGACCAGGGGCTTCAAATAGTTAACTAGAAGTGAACACATTTAGAATACATAACAGTGGAGGTAAATAGAACCAGAAGTTGGAGATCTTACTAGAGTAGGAGTGCAAATTGAAGGTGGAACTCAACAGCTTTAAGCACAGCTAATACTGTGTTGTGAGGCCAGGAGCTGTAGGTAAATACTGACAACAAGCCAGGGAGACATCAGTGAGCGCTTGAAAAGACATCTAAATTTTGCTTTAGTAGTCAAATTTGAAGCACAGTTGAAGTGTGGGCCAACAGCTCAACACTCAGTATGATGAAGATCTACAACACAAGAAGCTAAAGAGGCTCAAGAACCAAATTCTGGTCCCCAGGATACTCACTCATAAGCTGCAGCTCAATACACTCACTAGTCCCGAAAGCTGGAATCGAATCTTCTCGAAGACAGTTAAGGTTTAAGGTGGATAAGTCAAGATATATAATGGAGTTGAGCATTACTCAAGAAAACGAGGAACTGAACGCCAACTTTCTCAAAGGAAGCTAAAGTTTGAGGACAACGGGACTAGCATTGAAGGAGCACAATCTTTTCAAGTTAGGTCGGTATAAAATTATAAAAAGAAATACTGTAAATTGTTTCAGGATTTGAACACTCAAACACTCAACAAATCAATCAAAACTTAAGCAGCCCTGACCAAGACCGAATTCTGGGAACAGAAAAATTTCTCGAAACTCATTAAAAGTACATCAAGGGAAAGGTAGATTTTTATTTTATTTTATTGACACATCGGCCGATTCCCACCAAGGCAGGGTGGCCCGAAAAAGAAAAACTTTCATCATCATTCACTCCATCACTGTCTTGCCAGAAGGGTGCTTTACACTACAGTTTATAAAACTGCAACATTAACACCCCTCTTTCAGAGTGCAGGCACTGTACTTCCCATCTCCAGGACTCAAGTCCGGCCTGCCGGTTTCCCTGAATCCCTTCAAAAATGTTACTTTGCTTACACTCCAATAGCACGTCAAGTATTAAAAACCATTTGTATCCATTCACTCCTATCAAATACACTCACGTATGCTTGCTGGAAGTCCAAGTCCCTCGCACACAAAACCTCCTTTACCCCCTCCCTCCAACCTTTCCTAGGCCGACCCCTACATTTATTAAAATATATACATATACATACACACACACACACACACACACACACACACACACACACACACACACACACACACACACCTGGAAAGGAACAAGATTATAAATGAAAACCAGCATGGGTTCATGGAAGGCAAATCTTGTATCACAAACCTCCTGGAGTTTTATGACAAGGTAACAGAAGTAAGACACGAGAGAGAGGGGTGGGTAGATTGCGTTTTCCTAGACTGCAGGAAGGCCTTTGACACAGTTCCCCACAAGAGATTAGTGCAGAAGCTGGAGGCTCAGGCGCATGTAAAAGGGAGGGCACTGCAATGGATAAGGGAATACCTGACAGGGAGGCAGCAACGAGTCATGGTACGTGAAGAGGTATCACAGTAGGCGCCTGCTACGAGCGGGGTCCCACAGGGGTCAGTTCTAGGACCAGTGCTATTTTTGATATATGTGAACGACATGATGGAAGGAATAGACTCTGAAGTGTCCCTGTTCGCAGATGACGTGAAGTTGATGAGAAGAATTAAATCGGACGAGGATGAGGCAGGACTGCAAAGAGACCTAGACAGGCTGGACATGTGGTCCAGTAACTGGCTTCTCGAATTCAATCCAGCCAAATGCAAAGTCATGAAGATTGGGAAGGGGCAAAGAAGACCGCAGACAGAGTATAGGCTAGGTGGACAAAGACTACAGACCTCACTCAGGGAGAAAGACCTTGGGGTGACCATAACATCGAGCACATTACCGGAGGCACACATCAACCAAATAACTGCTGCAGCATACGGGCGCCTGGCAAACCTGAGAATAGCGTTCCGATACCTTAATAAGGAATCGTTCAAGACACTGTACACTGTGTATGTTAGGCCCATACTGGAGTATGCAGCACCAGTCTGGAACCCACACCTGGTCAAGCACGTCAAAAAGTTAGAGAAAGTACAAAGGTTTGCAACAAGGCTAGTCCCAGAGCTCAAGGGAATGTCGTACGAGGAAAGGTTAAGGGAAATCGGACTGACGACACTGGAGGACAGAAGGGTCAGGGGAGACATGATAACAACATACAAGATATTGCGGGGAATAGACAAGGTGGACAGAGATAGGATGTTCCAGAGAGGGGACACAGGGACAAGGGGTCACAACTGGAAGCTGAAGACTCAGACGAGTCACAGGGACGTTAGGAAGTATTTCTTCAGTCATAGAGTTGTCAGCAAGTGGAATAGCCAAGCAAGTGAAGTAGTGGAGGCAGGAACCATACATAGTTTTAAGAAGAGGTATGACAAAGTTCAGGAAGCAGAGAGAGAGAGGACCCAGTAGCGATCAGTGAAGAGGCGGGGCCAGGAGCTGAGTCTCGACCCCTGCAACCACAATTAGGTGAGTACAATTAGGTGAGTACACACACACACACACACACACACACACACACACAGCAACAAGGGGACACAGTTGGAAGTTGAAGACACAGATGAATCATAGGGATTTTAGGAAGTATTTCTTCAGCCACAGAGTAGCCAGGAAGTGGAATAGTTTGGGAAGCGATGTAGTGGAGGCAGGATCCATACATAGCTTTAAGCAGAGGTATGATAAAGCTCAAGGCTCAGGGAGAGTGACCTAGTAGCGACCAGTGAAGAGGCGGGGCCAGGAGCTTGGACTCGACCCCTGCAACCTCAACTAGGTGAGTAAGTAGGTGAGTACATATATATACATATATATATATATATATATATATATATATATATATATATATATATATATATATATATATATATATATATATATATATATATATGTATATATATATATATATATATATATATATATATATATATATATATATATATATATATATATATATATATATATATATAGGGAAAGGGGACAAAAGAGACTGTAAAAATTATAGAGGAATAAGCTTATTGAGTATACCAGGAAAAGTGTACGGTAGGGTTATAATTGAAAGAATTAGAGGTAAGACAGAATGTAGGATTGCGGATGAGCAAGGAGGTTTCAGAGTGGGTAGGGGATGTGTAGATCAAGTGTTTACATTGAAGCATATATGTGAACAGTATTTAGATAAAGGTAGGGAAGTTTTTATTGCATTTATGGATTTAGAAAAGGCATATGATAGAGTGGATAGAGGAGCAATGTGGCAGATGTTGCAAGTATATGGAATAGGTGGTAAGTTATTAAATGCTGTAAAGAGTTTTTATGAGGATAGTGAGGCTCAGGTTAGGGTGTGTAGAAGAGAGGGAGACTACTTCCCGGTAAAAGTAGGTCTTAGACAGGGATGTGTAATGTCACCATGGTTGTTTAATATATTTATAGATGGGGTTGTAAAGGAAGTAAATGCTAGGGTGTTCGGGAGAGGGGTGGGATTAAATTTTGGGGAATCAAATTCAAAATGGGAATTGACACAGTTACTTTTTGCTGATGATACTGTGCTTATGGGAGATTCTAAAGAAAAATTGCAAAGGTTAGTGGATGAGTTTGGGAATGTGTGTAAAGGTAGAAAGTTGAAAGTGAACATAGAAAAGAGTAAGGTGATGAGGGTGTCAAATGATTTAGATAAAGAAAAATTGGATATCAAATTGGGGAGGAGGAGTATGGAAGAAGTGAATGTTTTCAGATACTTGGGAGTTGACGTGTCGGCGGATGGATTTATGAAGGATGAGGTTAATCATAGAATTGATGAGGGAAAAAAGGTGAGTGGTGCGTTGAGGTATATGTGGAGTCAAAAAACGTTATCTATGGAGGCAAAGAAGGGAATGTATGAAAGTATAGTAGTACCAACACTCTTATATGGGTGTGAAGCTTGGGTGGTAAATGCAGTAGCGAGGAAACGGTTGGAGGCAGTGGAGATGTCCTGTTTAAGGGCAATGTGTGGTGTAAATATTACGCAGAAAATTCGGAGTGTGGAAATTAGGAGAAGGTGTGGAGTTAATAAAAGTATTAGTCAGAGGGCAGAAGAGGGGTTGTTGAGGTGGTTTGGTCATTTAGAGAGAATGGATCAAAGTAGAATGACATGGAAAGCATATAAATCTATAGGGGAAGGAAGGCGGGGTAGGGGTCGTCCTCGAAAGGGTTGGAGAGAGGGGGTAAAGGAGGTTTTGTGGGCAAGGGGCTTGGACTTCCAGCAAGCGTGCGTGAGCGTATTAGATAGGAGTGAATGGAGACGAATGGTACTTGGGACCTGACGATCTGTTGGAGTGTGAGCAGGGTAATATTTAGTGAAGGGATTCAGGGAAACCGGTTATTTTCATATAGTCGGACTTGAGTCCTGGAAATGGGAAGTACAATGCCTGCACTTTAAAGGAGGGGTTTGGGATATTGGCAGTTTGGAGGGATATGTTGTGTATCTTTATATGTGTATGCTTCTAGACTGTTGTATTCTGAGCACCTCTGCAAAAACAGTGATAATGTGCGAGTGTGGTGAAAGTGTTGAATGATGATGAAAGTATTTTCTTTTTGGGGATTTTCTTTCTTTTTTGGGATATATATATATATATATATATATATATATATATATATATATATATATATATATATATATATATATATATATATATATATATATATATATATATATATATATATGTATATATGTCGTGCCGAATATGTAAAACTGGTCAATTAGCAAGAACTCGTTTAAAATTAAGTCCTTTCTAAAATTTTCTCTTATACGTTTAAATATATATTTTTTTCATTAATGTTAATGTAAAAATTTTTAATTATGCACCAAAAGTTTCTTAGAAAACTTACCTAACCTTATTATAGCAGGCGCAATTTATTTTAGCCTAACCCAACAAAATATATTTTAGATCTGTTTACAATAATTTAATACTAAACAAACACAGTGAAATATATTTTTTTCGTTAGGTTCGGAATGATTTTGGCGAAATTATTGCATACACAAATTTTCACTTGTCCTATATGGCAAGATGAGCGTTGCTATTTAAGCCAAGATCGCAAGTTCTCTCTATTCGGCACGACATATTTATATATATATATATATATATATATATATATATATATATATATATATATATATATATATATATATATATATATATATGTATATTTAAATATATATATATATATATATATATATATATATATATATATATATATATATATATATATATATATATATATATATATATATATATATATATATATATATATATATATATATATATATATATGCAAAACAACCACTCTGAAAGAATAGAGAAATTCCAAGCGTTTCGTGACTACTCACATTATCAAGGAACTATGAAAGTAAAGTATGTGTATGTATAATGTTCGCCAAGACTGTAGTCCTGGCACGGGTCTCAATCTTGCGATGACCCGTCTCTGGCTCCCGAGGGAGAAAGGTTTCTACAATGATGCGACATATGCTGTTCAAGCACTCTTCTGGTCAGTTCAACTGGTGCATCTCATAAGCGACAACACCGTATGTACTCCTAACTATGGACACTAGCGAGGAGGAGGATATGTCGTTATCACAGGCAACAGCTTGTCTGGTTCGTTGACTCCATGGTACACTAGTGTGGCCGCAGTCATCTCTGGTTCCTCTTCGGGAGGGAATATCACTCCTAGTTGCCTGCGGAGTGTCTCAGTAACTTCGCACTCCAGAAGATAGTGTGTTAGGGGCCGCTGGACAACGTGCTGACAGTACTGGCACATCTCCTCCTCAGCCTTGTCTACCATCATCTTGGCTGTGGGAAAGCCCAAACGAAGCCGATGGATGGCGGTACACTGCGCTCTGGACCAGCTTCTATCATATGGAGGGGGTTCTCCCTGAGTCGCTGCTCGGTACCACTGTTGAGATGGGGTATCACCTAAGACCTCCCCCATAAGTTTCATGGCTCTGGCAGCCACCAGTTTGGTCTGTCGTAGGCTGATTGGGACAGTAATCCCAACATGTGGATAGTCTGTTGCTGCCTTGGCTGCATCATCTGCCGCCTCATTTCCCCGGATGCCAGCATCCGGGGATGCTGGCATCCGATCGATGTGATGAGGTGAACATTGTCCTGTGGTTGAGGATGGGAGAGGGCATTGATTGCAGACGTGGAATCAACATGTATGACAGGTCGGAGTCGATGTCGTAGGGCATGTGACAATGCCTGCTGAATCGCCACCAGCTCAGCTTGAAGGATCGTGCAGTGGTCAGGGAGTCGCCAGCCTTGTGTGTGACCATTGTGGTACAGTCCAGCTGCTGCTCTCTTCCTGTCAGGGTCGACAGAACCATCTGTGAAATACACTGCACATGTGCCTCCCTCTGCCAGTGCCATGCTTGTCTCAGCATGATTGCTGAGAGTGTCTTGACTGCAGAGACGCTTAGAGATGGGTAGCTGCATGATGCAAACATCGGCTGGGTCTGGGCGCCAGGGAGGTGGTGGATGGTACCCAGCAACAGGAAGGTCACAACTCTTCTCAAGGAGTAGTTGTATAGGCAGCAGCTTCCGCCCAGCAGTACAAAACGAACGAATCCAGGAGTAGTCCGTGAAGAGTGTGGGATCTTGTGCCATGGTTGTCAATATCCGTCTCCTTAGTGGGGTACCTTGCTGCCTGTGCAGAATCGTGGCCACTTTGCAGGCGTTTATGTATCTTACTCTGTCAGCCAAGGAAGGAAGCCGGGCCTCAGATCTGAGACATACTGTGTTGGTCCAGATGGGGGCCCCAAGCATAGTTCTTATCGCCTGATTTTGTACGACCTCCACTCTTTGCCCGCTCTGCGGGAAGAGATGAGCTAACGCCGGTGAAAGTAAAGCATCCAAGGAAGCTATATAAGGGGTCTGGCCAGCACCTCACTATCAGATCCCACAACGGTTAAACACGTGACGCGCGGCGACCCAACTTGGATAGGTCCTTTGCACAACTCACCCACAAACTATTCTACCCAAGAAAATTTAAAAATTATTATTTGTCCAGTGTATTATTAAATTCTTCCCAAATTCTATTAATTATAAATGGATCTAATTTATATAAACCAAAGGAAATATTCATATTATTGTCAAAACTGCTTTTTATGAAACAAGATTCAATTATATTCCTGTCGACCATGGACTTGCTTGATACTACTTTCTCAACTTTTTGAAAATCAATTGGATGGTTAAAATCTCTTACATGAATAAATAGAGCATTGGAATCTTGTCCAGTTCTAATGCTATATTTATGTTGTTTTAATCTTAGTTCGAGATTTTTACCAGTTTGACCGTAATAAACTTTATCGCAAATTTTACAAGGAATCTTATAGACACATCCATCAGCATTTTGGGGGGAATTCTTTATCAAAAGTTTTTTTACTGTATCAAGATTTTTTAATACAACTTTAATATTAAAAGTCTTAAGAAGAGAAGGCATATCAACCAAGTTTTCATGGTAAGGGAGAACCAACATATTTTTAGTTGAATAAGGCTGGTTGTCCCTTTTTGGATTATAAAAAGTGTTTCTAGCAACTTCAAAAGATTTATCAATTACATTTCTTGGGTATTTTAAATCATTACCTATTTCATAAATTTTGGATATTTCCTCATCTATGAACTCAGGACTACAAATTCGTAAAGCTCTCAAAATGAAAATAACCGGTTTCCCTAAATCCCTTTACTAAATATTACCCTGCTCACACTCCAACAGATCGTCAGGTCCCAAGTACCATTCGTCTCCATTCACTCCTATCTAACACGCTCACGCACGCTTGCTGGAAGTCCAAGCCCCTTGCCCACAAAACCTCCTTTACCCCCTCTCTCCAACCCTTTCGAGGAAGACCCCTACCTCGCCTTCCTTCCCCTATAGATTTATATGCTTTCCATGTCATTCTACTTTGATCCATTCTCTCTAAATGACCAAACCACCTCAACAACCCCTCTTCTGCCCTCTGACTAATACTTTTATTAACTCCACACCTTTTCCTAATTTCCACACTCCGAGTTTTCTGCATAATATTTACACCACACATTGCCCTTAGACAGGACATCTCCACTGCCTCCAACTGTCTCCTCGCTGGTGCATTTACCACCCAAGCTTCACACCCATATAAGAGTGTTGGTACTACTATACTTTCATACATTCCCTTCTTTGCCTCCATAGATAACGTTTTTTGACTCCACATATACCTCAATGCACCACTCACCTTTTTTCCCTCATCAATTCTATGATTAACCTCATCCTTCATAAATCCATCCTCCGACACGTCAACTCCCAAGTATCTGAAAACATTTACTTCTTCCATACTCTTCCTCCCCAATTTGATATCCAATTTTTCTTTTTCTAAATCATTTGATACCCTCATCACCTTACTCTTTTCTGTGTTCACTTTCAACTTTCTACCTTTACACACATTCCCAAACTCATCCACTAACCTTTGCAATTTTTCTTTAGAATCTCCCATAAGCACAGTATCATCAGCAAAAAGTAACTGTGTTAATTCCCATTTTGAATTTGATTCCCCATAATTTAATCCCACCCCTCTCCCGAACACCCTAGCATTTACTTCTTTTACAACCCCATCTACAAATATATTAAACAACCATGGTGACATTACACATCCCTGTCTAAGACCTACTTTTACCGGGAAGTAGTCTCCCTCTCTTCTACACACCCTAACCTGAGCCTCACTATCCTCATAAAAACTCTTTACAGCATTTAATAACTTACCACCTATTCCATATACTTGCAACATCTGCCACATTGCTCCCCTATCCACTCTATCATATGCCTTTTCTAAATCCATAAATGCAATAAAAACTTCCCTACCTTCATCTAAATACTGTTCACATATATGCTTCAATTTAAACACTTGATCTACACATCCCCTACCCACTCTGAAACCTCCTTGCTCATCCGCAATCCTACATTCTGTCTTACCTCTAATTCTTTCAATTATAACCCTACCATACACTTTTCCTGGTATACTCAATAAACTTATTCCTCTATAATTTTTACAATCTCTTTTGTCCCCTTTCCCTTTATATAAAGGGACTATACATGCTTTCTGCTAATCCCTAGGTACCTTCCCCTCTTTCATACCTTTATTAAACAAAAATACCAAGCACTCCAACACTATATCCTTCCCCCTGCTTTTAACATTTCTGTCATGATCCCATCAGCTGCTTTACCCCCTTTCATTCTACATAATGCCTCACGTACCTCCCCCACACTCACATTCTGTTCTTCTTCACTCCTAAAAGATGGTATACCTCCCTGACCAGTGCATGAAATTACCACCTCCCTTTCTTCCTCAACATTTAAAAGTTCCTCAAAATATTCTCGCCATCTACCTAATACCTCCCTCTCCCCATCTACTAACTCCCCTACTCTATTTTTAACTGACAAATCCATACTTTCCCTAGGCTGTGAAAGAATAGAGAAATTCCAAACGCTTTCGTGACTACTCACATTATCATAGGCTGTAGAAATACAAACTCGTTATTGGCTCAGAAGATCAGCATCGCCAGATAACAGTCCTAAAAAAATACGCAAGCGTCGGTAATAAAAGGCATTTTCAAGTTATTGCAGAGAAATGGAGTGCGGAGGAAGGAAAAGCAAACTGGGTAACGAATCTAGGTGTTCCGTAGTAGCTGGATACCTCTTGCAGTTCTCGGCAATGTGTTTACATCTGACACTTGAAAGAGCTGTCGAGGATTTATGGAATTCAATTAACTAGCAAAAAGCGTTTTTGGCTGTATTTCTTACGAGTTTCTTTAAGTAGTCTCTTTTATTTTTTTTCTCCTCCATTGATGGCCGTTCAGGGATCATTTTTTCTTTCCAGTCACTATGAATAAGCATTTAATTTCATCCTTCTAGTAGTGGCAGTTCAGCACTCTATTTTTTTCAGTGATAACAGTTATGCAATATCTGTGTTTTTTTTTAATTCCAGTAATGGTATAAACCTAGATAATAAATACCGACAAGTTGGTTTAGAAAGACACGTGAGCAAACACTATGACATGTTTATTTGAAAACGTTTCGACCCTGGGACCTTGATCACTTCTAACATACAGAGGTAGAAAGACATTATATATAGGCGGAGAGTGAGGTGTGAGTAACGCATGGTGACCTGAAGAATGTCATGTTGGGATGAGAACTGGTAGACGATGAGATCATGTGACTCCTGTGTTGTTGGGTTGGTGGTGCTTAACCTGCTTTAGTATCATGTATGCTAATGTTTTAGAAATTTTGTGGTTTCCAGTGTTACGTTCTATTATGTCAGTGACGGCGATTAGCGAGGCTTCTAGACACCGTCGGCGTCTAAGCTCTGGTTCGGTGAGAAAGAATTGTGGCTCATCCCAGTTCATCAAATGCCCCGTGGAGTCTCTGTGGAGGACACAGGCGTACCTTAAATCGTATGTTACGGGCACTTCGATGCTCGTTCAGGCAGACCGCAAGATGCCTGCCTGTCTCGCTTACATATTTCTTGGGACAGAATCCACAGGGAATGGTGTAGACCCCTGCTGTGGAAGTTAGACGTGTGGGGCTGCATTTCGTAGTGAGGTCTTTGATAGATGATGTGTTTATAGTGGAAACGTTGATGTTACTCTTACCAGGCTAAGCTCCACCAACCCAGCAACGCAGGAGTCACATGATCTCACCGTCTACCCGTCGACCTGAAGAATGCCATCCCAACATGGCATTCATCAGGTCACCATGCGTCACTCACACCTTACTCTCTGCCTATATATAATGTCTTTCTACCTCTGTAATTTAGAAGTGATCAAGGTCCCAGGACCGAAACGTTTTCTAATAAATATGTCATAGTGTTTGCTTACGTGTCTTTCTAAACCAATTCCAGTAATAGCAGATCCATAATATCTTTCATTATTTCAGTGAAAACATTCAGAATTTTTTCTTCTTCCAGTGATGGCAGTACAGCAGTCGACGAGTGGAGCGGCGAGCCTGATATCCACATCAGCCATAACTTTGCTGATGCTACTGCTTGCCCTTGTTGTCACAGCCATTCAGAAACGAGAGCATCAGATGAGAGACACTGGATCAGTTGTATTCAGCTAATGATGTTGTGGGCGTAGTCGTCTCCAGTCACTGATGACGCGGGCGAAGAAGTCTTCATTCCCTGGTGACTTGCATCAGCAGTAACCCAGCGGGTGTCCAAGACCTCGAAATTCTGAGATTTTGCATCCAGCTAAGTAACCCTTGAATGTCATCCCTGAGACAAAGCGAATGAGGAAAGGCTTATGCTGCTGCTGCCGCCCTTTCCTTTGAAGGAGGTGTTAGTGTTCCTTCTTTTTTAAAGTCTGAGAAAGTAACTCGTTTCTCCATCTACTGGTCCATTCGTTAGGAACCTTAATTTCTTCTTAAGTTGGTGATGACAGCATTAATGCCACAAGGCGCTAATCATTCCTGAGAAAAAAAAGGTAAAAGAATCTGAATTATTTGTGGTATATAAGTGTTAATTCTGAAACCAAAGAGGCAGTGCTGGAACCCTTTGTCACCATTGATTTACTACGATATGGTTGATGAGGTAAATTTGTTTCAGTCGTTACGTCTACTGAAATATCAAATATAATGTGTCTCCTGAAGCACCTTTATTTTGTATTTGCACATGGAACAAAATTACCCACCCTAAAACAATAATGTACACCTGTGTCACTTTGGGTGTCACTCGTTATACACAAGTATTATTAGTGTGAATTTAAGTACATTTACAACTCTTTTTTTTACATAAGCGAAGTAATATCACAAAGAACAAATTTCCTTAGTGTGTGTACGATTCTACTCAACATTTGCCCTCATCCAAAAAAATAATCAGTACGAAAGTCAGGAACCTACGATATAAGTGTCTCGCTTCGTATGATCGTAATGGAACTTACGATACCAGTGTTATGCTTCCTGCAGGATTCGTCCGTGTGTTTGGACGTCTTAAACTTTTTTTTTGTCACGATGGGCTACCACAAATATTCTTTCTTACTGTATATTGTGATGACGTGCCACATGATATTACCTGTTTAAAGCTAATGTAATGCTATGTCAAAATTAACGTGCTAGCGAAGAAAATATAAATGCCCCTTCACTCTGTTATTCTCAAAATGCGGAATTTATATATTTTTTTTTTGCTCTACGGCCACCTAAATTGCCAAAACGTGCACCTCCATACTGCATATGTTTTATTTATCTACATATTTTTAATAAAGAAAAATGAATTTGTGTTCTTTCCACTTTTAATTCATTCCTAAAATTAAGAATCTTTTATACTGGAATTGGATGCTTGCATGCCAAGTCTTTCATTTATATATTTTATCCTGTTTATTGGGGAAGAAGACATACTTGTCTGTGATGGTGGTCTTTACAGTAACTGTTCCTTTCTCTAATGCAATAAAATATAATAACATGAATTGTTTTTCCTTGTATTTTCTGAAGCCGCCGGAAAGAACGAACATGGCAGTTAAGGACGGATTAAGAGCAGTTGAAAAATAACAAAGGCGGGTAGTTCAACACAGGTGGTTAACGAAAAGTGATTGAGGAGAGGTAGATTAAGTCTACTGAGAAGGTAAAGCGTACATGGTTAAGAGAAATAACTGAAGATCTTCAAATACATACTGAGGTTATCTGGCGGGAAGATTAACCTGTATTAGAACACAGCTGCGCAACACTGACCAGTTTAGCCATTAGGAAAATATTGTAAAAACTTTTTACATTCTCTGCACTTGCTCCGACACACACACACACACACACACACACACACACACACACACACACACACACACACACACACACACGCACAAGACGAGGTACAATAAAGCTCATGGAGCAGGGAGAGAGTGGACCTAATAGCGACCAGTGAAGGGCGGGGCCAGGAGCTATGACTAGACCCCGGCAACCACAATTACACACACACACACACGCCTGGCAGTAAAGAAAAATATTTGAGGAATCACCTCGCTGTACGGAAATCGATGCATGGAAATTTAAAACGAAAGGAAGAGGGGCAACAGAAAAGACTGCAGATAAGCAAGGATTGAAGGAGGAAAGGATGGCAGGCAGAAAGGAAGGTTAGGATATGCAGGAGGGAAGAGTGATAGGAAGCAATGTTTTAGAGGAGAGAGGCAAGAAGTGAAAGGTTGCAAGTAGACAAGGAGAAAGTTGAGGTTTGAAGAGAGGCAGAGGGGGAAGGGATGTACAGGAATAGGCATCTAACAGATACCGGGTATAACTTACAATAATATTAACGATACCGCGTAAGAAGTTTCATTACAAACTTGGTGTGCGGTGTAAAACACTTTTACAACACATAACTGGTAATTATGCAAGATACGTGACCAGCATCAGCAGGAAAATAGCACTGCCCTTCGTCAGTAGTTGCAGACCTGTGGTGTTAAAATTGTTGCAAGCACCCGCTGTAGAGCGTCAGTGACGAACACTTTCTCACAGTGCTCACCAAGAACTCA
The DNA here is from genome assembly GCF_038502225.1 of Cherax quadricarinatus. Lineage (NCBI taxonomy): Eukaryota > Metazoa > Arthropoda > Malacostraca > Decapoda > Parastacidae > Cherax > Cherax quadricarinatus. The sequence goes on from NC_091307.1 coordinate 17,323,807, forward strand.
AATTAACGTAAATACAATAATTTATATTGTAGTTTAGCATAAATATACATTAAAACGGAGTAGCCCCGAAAAGTTCAATGAATGACAAAAGACATTTTTATTTTATTAAACGTAGTGTTAAACTAATGTGCCATTTTACTCGATTCTCTGGACCTGGTTGATTTTTTTTTTTAAGTCTATCGATTACAAGAAGGTCAATAAGGCTTCATTGAACCTCTTCACCACCAGTTAAGAATATTTTAATCTCTAAACTAGAGCTTCAAGCAAACTCTCAGTGTATACACACACTGAGAAACACAACTCTCAGTGTATATACACTGTATAACATACTCTTCTCTGTGTGTATATCCTGTGCTCCTTGTTCTAACCATTTTCATCACTGTCCTTAATTCTCCGATATCTTCTGATGAAAATATGTTTTATTATTATTATTATTATTATTATTATTATTATTATTATTATTATTATTATTATTATTATTATTATTATTATTGTTGTTGTTGTTGTTGTTGTTGCGATAGCATTTTCCCGGAACTGCAGTGACCGCACTCAGAGTAATTAGTGAGAGGCTGTACAGCAGCCAGCCACACAGCTATAACCAGAACAGTTACCCACTTATGAGTTTTGACGCGGTTGAAAAGAAGGACGACGGGAGCAACAAGGAAGGAGAGAGAGATAGGTACAGTGGCAAAAAGGCCTCTGTTGTGGTGTCGAGAGAGATGATGGGGGCTCAGTACGAAGTGAGAAATTACGCGTAGAAGTAAAAACAGTACTCAGGCTTAGCCGGTAAACGGATAAGAGGAGATCGTGTTGAGAGGATATGACATGACTTACTAGACAGAGGACAAGAGGACAGAGAACCAGAAAAAAAGGGAAGAGGATTTCTAAGAGGAGAGAGCTTGGGAGGGGGAAGAGAGGGGTTTTACTAGGCTCAGAGAGTGCTCTACATTAAGCAGGAGGAAGAGAGAGAGTACCCGGGGATGGGACGACTTACGTGCAGGTCCTCCCCTGGGAGTAAGGGTCGCCAGCGGTGAGCCTTCGGAGGAAAGCCATTAGTGTATAATGCCTGGCGGGAATACCTACTGGTAGAGCAGCAGCAGCAGCAACAGCAACAACAACAGCATCAGCAAGTGCAGCAGCAGACACAGTAAATGCAGCCAAAGCAACCAATGCGGCAGCAACAGAGACGGGTTCGGCAGCAGCAGCAGCAGCATCCACAGATAAACCATCAGCAGCAGCAGAAGCAACAGTTGCATCGTATGAAAAGTTGGCAGCAGCAGTGACAACGGCAGGAACAGTAGCAGTTGCAACAGGCAGCAGGAAAAGAAGAAAAAAATGAGTTAGTGAAATGAAGTCGAAAGAGTGCTAAGTAAGCTAGATTATAAAGAAGTTTTAGAATGTTAAAATTATATAAATAGGGTAAAAGAGTGGGGAGAGAGTACAAAAGAGTGGGGAGAGAGTACAAAAGAATGGGGAGAGAGTACAAAAGAGTGGGGAGAGAATGCAAAAGAAGAGCAAGTGAAAGAATGGGTGAGCCTCTGTCAAAAAATTTTACTGAGGATAAGAAACATTTCTGGAGAGAGATTAATAAGTTGAGAAAGCCTGGGGGCGTAAAATTGACTTGGTAGTTGACAGCGATGGAGGGGAAGTGTTACTTGGGGGAGCTGGAGGTACTGGAAAGAGAGGGGAAATATTTTGAGGTGTTAAATGATGAGAGAGAGAGAGGGAGGCAACGATTTCTAGCACTGGTCATGCAGGAACTAGATCAGGCAGGAATAAGGAAGAGCCAGGTGAAAAGTGTAGGCTAGAATGTGTAATAAAGTTTATGCAGAATGAAAGAGCCTGTACCAGCTGCATCAGCCAGGATTAAGATAATAATGATTAAAGCAGGTGGGGATATGCTTTTGTTTGGAGTGGTTGGTGTATTTTCTCAACATAAACATAACAGAAAGGAAAGCATCTAAGGATTAACAGAAAAAAATTCATAGTTTATTTGTTTATGAGAGGAGGGGACAAAGGTATGTATACGTATGTACTCACCTATATTTGGTTGCAGGTGTCGAATCATGGCTCCTGGCCCCGCCTCTTCACTGGTCGATACTAATTCACTCTCTTCCTGCTCCATGAGCTTTATCATATCTCTTCTTAAAGCTATGTATGGAACTTGCTTCCACTACTTCACTCTCCAGATTATTCCACATCCTGACAACTCTAAGGCTAATGAAATACTTCCTAACTTCCCTATAACTCAAGTGGGTTTTCAGCTTCCAATTGTGTCCCCTTGTTCCTATATCCCATTTCTGAAACATTCGAGCCCTGTCCACCTTGTCAATTTCTCTCATTATTTTATACGTTGTTATCATCCCCCCACCCTATCCTTTGCACTTTCTCTAATTTCTTGACGTGCTTGATCAAGTGTGGGTTTCAAACAGGTGTTGCATATCTAGTATGGGCCTGACGTACACAGTGTAGTGTCTGGAACGATTCCTTACTAAGGTATTGGAACGCTGTTCCCAGGTTTGCCAGGCGCCCATATGCTGCAACAGTTATCTGGTTAATGTGTGCTTCCGGAGACGTGCTCGGTGTTATACTCACCCCAAGATCTTTCTCCTTGAGTGAGGTTGGCAGTCTTTGGACACCTAACCTATACTCCATCTGCGGTCTTCTGTGCCTTTCCTCGATCTTCTTGCCTTTGCGTTTGGCGGGGTTAAATTCGAGAAGCCAGTTGCTGGACCATGTGTCCAGTCTATCCAGGTCTCTTTGAAGTCCTGCCTGATCCTCATCTGATTTAATTCTCCTCATTAACTTCACATCATCTGCGAACTGTGTGTGTGTGTATGTGTATGTGTGTGTGTGTATGTGTATGTGTGTGTACTCACCTAATTGTACTCACCTAATTGTGGTTGCAGGGGTCGAGACTCAGCTCCTGGCCCCGCCTCTTCACTGATCGCTACTGGATCCTCTCTCTCTCTGCTTCCTGAGCTTTGTCATACCTCTTCTTAAAACTATGTATGGTTCCTGCCTCCACTACTTCACTTGCTAGGCTATTCCACTTGCTTACAACTCTATGACTGAAGAAATACTTCCTAACGTCCCTGTGACTCGTCTGAGTCTTCAGCTTCCAGTTGTGACCCCTTGTCCCTGTGTCCCCTCTCTGGAACATCCTATCTCTGTCCACCTTGTCTATTCCCCGCAGTATCTTGTATGTCGTTATCATGTCTCCCCTGACCCTTCTGTCCTCCAGTGTCGTCAGTCCGATTTCCCTTAACCTTTCCTCGTACGACATTCCCTTGAGCTCTGGGACTAGCCTTGTTGCAAACCTTTGTACTTTCTCTAACTTCTTGACGTGCTTGACCAGGTGTGGGTTCCAGACTGGTGCTGCATACTCCAGTATGGGTCTAACATACACAGTGTACAGTGTCTTGAACGATTCCTTATTAAGGTATCGGAACGCTATTCTCAGGTTTGCCAGGCGCCCGTATGCTGCAGCGGTTATTTGGTTGATGTGTGCCTCCGGTGATGTGCTCGGTGTTATGGTCACCCCAAGGTCTTTCTCCCTGAGTGAGGTCTGTAGTCTTTGTCCACCTAGCCTATATTCTGTCTGCGGTCTTCTTTGCCCCTCCCCAATCTTCATGACTTTGCATTTGGCTGGATTGAATTCGAGGAGCCAGTTACTGGACCACATGTCCAGCCTCTCCAGGTCTCTTTGCAGTCCTGCCTCATCCTCGTCCGATTTAATTCTTCTCATCAACTTCACGTCATCTGCGAACAGGGACACTTCAGAGTCTATTCCTTCCATCATGTCGTTCACATATATCAAAAATAGCACTGGTCCTAGAACTGACCCCTGTGGGACCCCGCTCGTAACAGGCGCCCACTGTGATACCTCTTCACGTACCATGACTCGTTGCTGCCTCCCTGTCAGGTATTCCCTTATCCATTGCAGTGCCCTTCCTTTTACGTGTGCCTGATCCTCCAGCTTCTGCACTAATCTCTTGTGGGGAACTGTGTCAAAGGCCTTCCTGCAGTCTAGGAAAATGCAATCTACCCAACCCTCTCTCTCGTGTCTTACTTCTGTTACCTTGTCATAAAACTCCAGGAGGTTTGTGATACAAGATTTGCCTTCCATGAACCCATGCTGGTTTTCATTTATAATCTTGTTCCTTTCCAGGTGTTCGACCACTCTCCTCCTGATAATCTTCTCCATGACTTTGCACACAATACATGTCAGAGACACAGGTCTGTAGTTTAGTGCCTCGTTTCTGTTTCCTTTCTTAAATATGGGGACTACATTAGCTGTCTTCCATTTCTCAGGTAGTTGCCCAGTTTCAAGGGATGTGTTGAAGATTGTGGTTAGAGGCACACACAGCATCTCTGCTCCTTCTCTAAGGACCCATGGGGAGATGTTGTCCGGTCCCATCGCCTTTGAGGTGTCAAGGTCACTTAAGAGCTTCTTCACCTCCTCCTCAGTTGTTCGTATGTCATCCAACACTTGTTGGTATATTCCCTCTTGATGTTCCCTTCTGTGCTGTCTTCCCACAGCCCTTCCTGTCTCTACTGTAAAAACTTCCTTAAATCTCCTGTTCAGCTCCTCACATACCTCCTGATCATTTCTTGTGAGTTCTCCACCTTCTGTCCTTAATCTGATCACCTGGTCTTTGACTGTTGTCTTCCTCCTGATGTGGCTATACAACAGTTTCGGGTCAGTCTTGATTCTCGATGCTATGTCATTTTCATACTGTCGCTGGGCCTCCCTCCTTACCTGTGCGTACTCGTTCCTGGCTCTGCGACTGATCTCCCTATTTTCGTGTGTTCTCTGCCTTCTGTACTTTTTCCATTCTCTATTGCACTTTGTTTTTGCCTCCTTACACCGTCGGGTAAACCAGGGGCTTGTTCTGGTCTTCCCGTTGTTACTGTTGCCCTTGGGAATGAACCTTTCCACTGCCTCCTTGCATTTTGTTGCTACATATTCCATCATTTCATTTACTGGCTTTCCTGCCAGTTCTCTGTCCCACTGGACCTCCCGCAGGAAGTTCTTCAACCCTATGTAGTCCCCTCTTTTATAGTCAGGCTTTTCCCATTCTACTCCTGTTATTCTCTCCACTTGCAGCTCTACTATGTATTCAAAGCACAGAACCACGTGGTCGCTAGCTCCTAGGGGACTCTCATACTTGATGTCCTCAATGTCTGAGCTGCCCAGGGTGAACACAAGGTCCAATCTTGCTGGTTCATCCTCCCCTCTCACTCTGGTAGTGTCCTTAACATGTTGGTGCATGAGGTTTTCCAGCACCACGTCCAACATCCTGGCTCTCCATGTTTCGGGACCCCCATGTGGCTCCAGGTTTTCCCAGTCAATCTCCCTGTGGTTGAAATCCCCCATAACCAGCAACTTTGCTCTGCTGGAGTGAGCTCTTCTTGCCACCTCAGCAAGTGTGTCCACCATTGCTCTGTTGCTCTCTTCATATTCCTCTCTTGGCCTCCTGCAGTTCTGTGGTGGATTATACATCACTGCAATGACCACTTTGTGTTCCCCAGACTGAAGTGTACCTGCTATGTAGTCTCTTTCTCCTGTCTCATCTATTCCTTCCATTTTCTCGAATTTCCATCTGTTTTTTACGAGCAGAGCAACCCCACCTCCCCCCCTACCCCTTCTATCTTTCCTCATGATCTGGTATCCTGGTGGGAAGATTGCATCTGTTATTGTCTCCATGAGTTTTGTTTCTGTAACTGCTATGATGTCTGGGGACTTCTCATTGATTCTTTCTTGCCATTCCTCATGTGTGTGTGTGTGTGTGTGTGTGTGTGTGTGTGTGTGTGTGTGTGTGTGTGTGTGTGTATAATATGTGATGGGGACTAACTTAAGCTGTAATGTGTAATACAATATTTACGTGCAATATGCCTGAGTGAATGTAATAACGGGGCAGAGATTTATGCCTCCTTCCCTGAGTTAGATAGCTGGAGGGTAATATAGGTAGAAATCTCACCGAGGCTAGAAATTGGCCATTAATAGTAGCATTCGTGAGGTTTTGAGGGACATCCACTCTAATTGGACATTCGTAATATGTGAGGGTTGTCTGTCACAGTATATTATGAAAAACCGATGTGTAAGGAGTCTCCATTAACTACTGGGAATTAAATTATAAGAACATAAGAACATAAGAACGAAGGAACACTGCAGAAGGCCTACCGGCCCATGCGAGGCAGGTCCAAGTCCCTACCGGCTTAAGCCAATGCACCCAACCCAGTCAGGTCAGGTCACATTGACTCAAGGGAGGAACACGGCAACCGACCCGTTAGCACAAGCTATCAGGTCCAACTCACACCCACCCACATCTACTCATGTATTTATCCAACCTATTTTTAAAGCTACACAACGTTCTGGCCTCTATAACGGTACTTGGGAGTTTGTTCCACTCATCCACAACTCTATTACCAAACCAGTACTTTCCTATATCCCTCCTGAATCTGAATTTTTCCAACTTAAAACCATTGCTGCGAGTCCTGTCTAGGCTAGATATTATCAGCACACTATTTACATCCCCTTTATTTATTCCTGTCTTCCACTTATAAACCTCAATCATATCCCCCCTAATTCTACGTCTTTCTAGAGAGTGCAGTTTCAGGGCCCTTAGTCTATCCTCATAGGGAAGGTTTCTGATACATGGGATCATCTTTGTCATCCTCCTTTGTACATTTTCCAGAGAATTTATATCCATTCTGTAATACGGTGACCAAAACTGTGCAGCATAATCTAAATGAGGCCTAACCAAGGATGTATAGAGTTGAAGAACAACCTGAGGACTCCTATTATTTATGCTTCTTGATATGAAGCCAAGGATTCTATTAGCTTTATTGCGAACACTTATGCACTGTTGTCTTGGTTTCAGATTACTGCTAACCAGAACTCCTAAATCTTTTTCGCAATCCGTAATATTAAGATCTACATTATTTAGTTTATATGTGGCATGGTTATTGTCCTGTCCAACATTTAGAACTTTGCATTTGTCTATATTAAACTGCATCTGCCACTTCTCCGACCACTGCATCAGTCTATTCAAATCTTCCTGGAGTGCTCGAATGTCCTCGTCAGAATGAATTCGACGGCCTATTTTGGTGTCATCGGCAAACTTGCCGATGTCGCTCTTTATGCCCTCATCTATGTCGTTTATGTAGATTGTGAACAGCAGGGGGCCCAACACTGACCCCTGTGGAACACCGCTCGTGACGCTTCCCCACTCTGATTTCTCCCCATTTATGCAAACTCTCTGCTGCCTATTTGTCAACCATGCCTCTATCCAGGAAAAAATTTCTCCTCCTATTCCATGTGCTTTAATTTTCCTCAATAGTCTCTGATGTGGGACCCTGTCAAAAGCCTTACTGAAGTCCATATACACAATATCATATTCGTTACCATGATCTACCTCCTCAAATACCTTAGTGAAAAAAGTTAATAAATTCGTAAGGCAGGAACGTCCCTTTGTAAAACCATGCTGAGATTCGTTGATTAATTTATGCTTTTCAAGGTGGCTACGAACTGCCTCGGCAATTATTGATTCCATAAATTTTCCCACTATGGAGGTTAGGCTTATTGGTCTATAGTTCGAAGCTAAGGACCTGTCACCTGTTTTGAAAATAGGTATCACATTTGCCATTTTCCACTTATCTGGCACCATGCCAGTTTGTAGTGATATGTTGAAAAGATTAGCCAAAGGTGTGCTAAGCTCCTCTTTACATTCCTTTAGAACCCTTGCATACAGTTCATCAGGGCCTGGGGATTTGTTAGGTTTTAATTTATCTATTTGCCTAAGGACCATGTCACTTGTGACCCTAATAGTGCACAGTTTATTATCGTCCTGTTCTACATAATTTATCATTACTGGAATATCACTGGTATCCTCCTGTGTAAAAACTGAGAGGAAGTATGTGTTAAAAATTCTACACATTTCCTTATCACTGTCAGTGAGCTGACCCGAGGAACTTTTGAGTGGGCCTATCTTGTCCCTGATCTTACTTCTGTATACCTGAAAGAATCCTTTTGGGTTAGTCTTCGATTCTCTTGCAACTTTAACCTCATAATCTCTTTTTGCTTTTCTAATTCCCTTTTTTATTTCTCTCTTTAACTGAATATATCGATTTCTTAATTGCCCCTCTCCTCTTTTGATTTGCCTATATATGCCTCTCTTTTGACCAATCAGATATTTTAATCTATTGTTCATCCATTTAGGATCATTTTTGTTTGATCTGATTTCCCTATTTGGAACATAATTTGACTGAGCAGCTAGAACTATGCCCTGGAAAGCATCATATCGGCAACCATCACCACCTACCTGACCCCTAGTCAGGTCATTCCAGTTCAGCCCACCTAAGTAATTTTTCAGTCCTATGAAATCAGCCAAGCGAAAGTCAGGGACGGAGACTTGATTGCCATTATTAGGGGAATTCCATGATATGTTAAAACTGAGTGATTTGTGATCACTCTCCCCAAGCTCATCATTAACCTCAAGATTATTAATTAGTGTTTCCCTACTGGCAAGAACCAAGTCAAGGAGGTTATTTCCCCTAGTTGGCTCTGTCACAAACTGTTTTAAAAAACAATCCTGGATCGTATCAAGAAAGTCACCCGACTCTAAATTTCCTGTCAAATTGCTCCAGTCAATCTGTCTATAGTTGAAATCTCCCATTAGCACAACATTTTCGTATGTAGATGCCTTACGAATTTCGTCCCATAGAAGTTTACTGCACTCCCTATCAAGATTTGGGGCCCTGTAAATCACACCCAAAATTAGTTTTTCTCGGCCCTCGAGAAGCTGTAACCAAACAGATTCAGTGGCTGACGCTTCTAATTTAATATCTTGTCTAACACAACAATTTAAATTGTCTCTGACATACATCGCTACTCCACCACCTTTCCTGTTGACCCTGTCAGTGTGGAATAATTTATAGCCTTGTATGTGACATTCAGATGGCATCTCTCTATCTTTCAGATTGAGCCAGGTCTCTGTTATAGCAATAATATCTATGTTTCCTGCACTTGCAATTAATCTTAGCTCATCTATCTTATTTCTAACACTCCTGCTATTAGTATAGTAAACCTTAAGGGAGCTAGTCCCTTGCTGCCCTCTGCTGTCCCCCTTTGTTTTCTGACCTGTTCTATTGTCTTTATTTATAACTTCAAGCTGAATGCCTTTTATACATTTACTGTTTCCAACCCTAGTGTTGCAACCTGCTTGTTTCCCACACACACCCATACCTCTATCTTCCATCAGTTTAAAATCATAGGCATTTCACCAATGGCCTTCTCAATCGAGTCTGCAAGTGCTACCACCCCTGCCCCAGAGAGATGAACCCCATCCCTTGCATACATATCATGTTTGCCATAAAAGTTGTTCCAGTTGTCAATGAATGGGATTGCAAGTTCCTTGCAGTATCTGTCTAGCCAGC
>NC_091307.1:17338247-17365747 GCF_038502225.1 Cherax quadricarinatus
ATGAAACTATATTTGCAAAGATAATTATATGCAAAAATATTTTAGAGAATAAACAATAATTTTTTAAAAAATATTTTCATTACATTGGACTAGGTTAATACTCGTCAAGTGACGCTCTAAAAAGTATTTTGAGTACCAATTGACCAGAGGAGTGCAAACATAAGTCCGCTGCCCGTTTGCTAACTAAAAAAAAAATACAGTAATACAAATACGGAAGTCTGAAGAACAATATTTTGAATTTTTACTGTTGTATGGAATTAGTATTTTTGATTTGCACTGGAAAATGTTTTTGATTCTTTGTGTAAATATTTTCCGTGTTAGATAATCCTTGGAGAGATAGACAATGAATGCAGTACTGGGCACTGCTTGTAAAGTTACACAGTGCAGGTAAGTTTATGCAAGCCACCCATGTAGGACTACGCGGTCTTGGAAGGCTAGGGAGTGCAGGACAGGATATTCAATCCGCTGAAGGCTAGGCTATCCATGTTTACATCACACATGCGAGGCAACACAACCACACTCGAAGCAACACTACGACATGCCAGCTACACAATATGTGGACGGCTAGGCAACAGTTCGTGGATGGCTAGGCGAACAATTCGTGGACGGCTGGGCCAATAGTTCGTGGATGGCTAGGCCAACAATTCGTGGGCAGCTAGGCAACAATTACAGGATGGCTAGGCCAACAGTTCTTGGACAGCTAGGTAACAATTCGTGGACGGCTGGGCAACAATTCATGGGTGGCTAGTCAACAATTTATAGACGGCTAGGCAACAATTCGAGGACAGCTGTCCCAAAATTCGTGGACACCTAGGCAGTTCATCCCAGGCCTCGCAGTCTGTGCGTGACTACCATGCAATTCTTTGCTATTTGCCTTTTTTTATCACTTCTTGTTTGTATTTTGACACGGGGAGGATTTTTCCTAACTTTCCCGGCATGTAAAACAAAACAAAAAAAAAACAATCTTGTGAAAGTGTACAACAGAAGAGCTGGGTTTTCTGTCCCTGGTTCGAATACAACAACAAAAAAAAAAACACACTAAAAGCACAGAATAAGTATATCAATTTACTGAAAAAAGAGATTAGAAAGATGAACAGGAATGTAAAGAGTGAAAAACAGAAGACAAAGGACACAGAGAAGAGTAATATTATCAAAGGTAAATAAGACAGATTGACACAAAGAACAAACACACTGATACAAAGTGCATGACACAGAAACAAGTCTACAAGTACTGTTATATATATATATATATATATATATATATATATATATATATATATATATATATATATATATATATGTATATACATATATATATATATATATATATATATATATATATATATATATATATATATATATATATATATATATATATATATATATATATATATATATACATATATATATACACATACATATACTGCTAACAATACACACACAAACACACACACCAGGGCCAGGAGCTGAGTCTCGACCCCTACAACCACAATTAGGTGAGTAAACACACACACACACACAAAAAAACACACACAAGGTGGGTGGGGACAGGATCTTTCATTGATGGTACACAGCAACAAGAGGTCACAGCTGGAAGTTGAATACTCAGATGAGTCACAGGGATGTTAGGGAGTATTTCTTCAGTCATAGAGCTATCAGGAAGTGGAACAATCTTAAATAGCTTCAAGAAGAGGTACGATAAGGCTCATGGAGCAGGAAGAGAGTGTGGGCAGATTAGCGATCAGCGAAGAGGCGGGGTGGGCCAGGAGCTGTGAATCGACCCCTGCATTACCAAACAGGTAAGTACAAATACGTGAGTACACACGCACACACAAAGAGTCACCCTCTGTAACATTGACAGTGCGAACGTATATTGTCTTGTTTAAACAACAGATACGAGCTGAGGTATTTACGGCATTGGAGGTCAAATGAGCAGAGAACGACAATTGCAGCCCTGCAACAAAACAATTTCTTTATATATGTATATTCAAATTAAAGCTCACCGAGGCCGTTGTCACCGAGAGTGAGGGGTGAAAATTTTGTCAAAAGCAATGTGGTGCAGTTGTCTGTTGGTTCTCGGGATGTGCTGGCAAGGTATATTCTACCCGTCGCTGTATTTATCGTTAACGCTTGATGAATGCAGTGAGAAGATATATTTTAATATATATATATATATATATATATATATATATATATATATATATATATATATATATATATATATATATATATACATATATATATATATATATTTTTTTTTTTATTTCTTTATTTTTTCCAACAAGTCGGCCGTCTCCCACCGAGGCAGGGTGACCCAAAAAAGAAAGAAAATCCCCAAAAAGAAAATGCTTTCATCATCATTCAACACTTTCACCACACTCACTGTTTTTGCAGAGGTGCTCAGAATACAACGGTTTAGAAGCATATACGTATGAAGATACACAACATATCCCTCCAAACTGCCAATATCCCAAACCCCTCCTTTAATGTGCAGGCATTGTACTTCCAATTTCCAGGACTCAAGTCCGACTATATGAAAATAACCGGTTTCCCTGAATCCCTTCACTAAATATTACCCTGCTCACACTCCAACAGATCGTCAGGTCCCAAGTACCATTCGTCTCCATTCACTCCTATCAAACACGCTCACGCACGCTTGCTGGAAGTCCAAGCCCCTCGCCCACAAAACCTCCTTTACCCCCTCTCTCCAACCCTTTCGAGGGCGACCCTTACCCCGCCTTCCTTCCCCTATAGATTTATATGCTTTCCATGTCATTCTACTTTGATCCATTCTCCCTAAATGACCAAACCACCTCAACAACCCCTCTTCTGCCCTCTGACTAATACTTTTATTAACTCCACACCTTTTCCTAATTTCCACACTCCGAATTTTCTGCGTAATATTTACACCACACATTGCCCTTAGACAGGACATCTCCACTGCCTCCAACCGTCTCCTCGCTGCTGCATTTACCACCCAAGCTTCACACCCATATAAGCGTGTTGGTACTACTATACTTTCATACATTCCCTTCTTTGCCTCCATAGATAACGTTTCTTGACTCCACATATACCTCAACGCACCACTCACCTTTTTTCCTTCATCAATTCTATGATTAACCTCATCTTTCATAAATCCATCCGCCGACACGTCAACTCCCAAGTATCTGAAAACATTCACTTCTTCCATACTCCTCCTCCCCAATTTGATATCCAATTTTTCTTTAAATCATTTGATACCCTCATCACCTTACTCTTTTCTATGTTCACTTTCAACTTTCTACCTTTACACACATTCCCAAATTCATCCACTAACCTTTGCAATTTTTCTTTAGAATCTCCCATAAGCACAGTATCATCAGCAAAAAGTAACTGTGTCAATTCCCATTTTGAATTTGATTCCCCATAATTTAATCCCACCCCTCTCCCGAACACCCTAGCATTTACTTCTTTTACAACCCCATCTATAAATATATTAAACAACCATGGTGACATTATACACCCCTGTCTAAGACCTACTTTTACCGGGAAGTAGTCTCCCTCTCTTCTACACACCCTAACCTGAGCCTCGCTATCCTCATGAAAACTCTTTACAGCATTTTAGTAACTTACCACCTATTCCATATACTTGCAACATCTGCCACATTGCTTCTCTATCCACTCTATCATATGCCTTTTCTAAATCCATAAATGCAATAAAAACTTCCCTACCTTTATCTACATACTGTTCACATATATGCTTCAATGTAAACACTTGATCTACACATCCCCTACCCACTCTGAAACCTCCTTGCTCATCCGCAATCCTACATTCTGTCTTACCTCTAATTCTTTTAATAATAACACTACCGTACACTTTTCCTGGTATACTCAGTAAACTTATTCCTCTATAATTTTTACACTCTCTTTTGGTCCCTTTCCCTTTATATGAAGGGACTATACATGCTCTCCGCCATTCCCTAGGTACCTTCCCCTCTTCCATACATTTATTAAACAAAAGTACCAACCACTCCAACACTATATCCCCCTCCCCCCTGCTTTTAACATTTCTGTCATGATCCCATCAGTTCCAGCTGCTTTACGCCCTTTCATTCTACGTAATGCCTCACGTACCTCCCCCACACTTACATTCTGCTCTTCTTCACTCCTAAAAGATGGTGTACCTCCCTGACCAGTGCATGAAATTACCGCCTCCCTTTCTTCCTTAACATTTAAATGTTCCTCAAAATATTCTCGCTATCTACCTAATACCTCCATCTCCCCATCTACTAACTCCCCTACTCTGTTTTTAACTGACAAATTCATACTTTCCCTAGGCTTTCTTAACTTGTTTAACTCACTCCAAAATTTTTTCTTATTTTCATTAAAATTTCTTGACAGTGCCTCTCCCACTCTATCATCTGCTCTCCTTTTGCACTCTCTCACCACTCTCTTCACCTTTCTTTTACTCTCCATATACTCTGCTCTTCTTATAACACTTCTGCTTTGTAAAAACCTCTCATAAGCTAACTTTTTCTCTTTTATCACACCCTTTACTTCATCATTCCACCAATCACTCCTCTTTCATCCTGCCCCCACCCTCCTATAACCACTTCTGCCCCACATTCTAATACTGCATTTTTAAAACTATTCCAACCCTCTTCAACCCCCCCCCCCCACTACTCAACTTTGCACTAGCCCACCTTCCTGCCAATATTCGCTTATATCTCACCCGAACTTCCTCCTCCCTTAGTTTATACACTTTCACCTCCCTCTTACTTGTTGTTGCCACCTTCCTCTTTTCCCATCTACCTCTTATTCTAACTGTAGCTACAACTAAATAATGATCCGATATATCAGTTGCCCCTCTATAAACATGTACATCCTGGAGCCTACCCATCAACCTTTTATCCACCAATACATAATCTAACAAACTACTTTTATTACGTGCTACATCATACCTTGTATATTTATTTATCCTCTTTTTCATAAAATATGTATTACTTATTACACATAGCTCAGTTAAAGGTTCCCCATTTACATTTACCCCTGGCACCCCAAATTTACCTACTACTCCCTCCATAACATTTTTACCCACTTTAGCATTGAAATCCCCAACCACCGTTACTCTCACACTTGATTCAAAACTCCCCACGCATTCACTCAACATTTCCCAAAATCTCTCTCTTTCCTCTACACTTCTCTCTTCTCCAGGTGCATACACGCTTACTATAACCCACTTTTCACATCCAATCTTTATTTTACTCCACATAATCCTTGAATTAATACATTTATAGTCCTTCTTTTCCTGCCATAGCTTATCCTTCAACATTATTGCTACTCCTTCTTTAGCTCTAACTCTATTTGAAACCCCTGACCTAATCCCATTTATTCCTCTCCATTGAAACTCTCCCACCCCCTTCAGCTTTGTTTCACTTAAAGCCAGGACATCCAGCTTCTTCTCATTCATAACATCCACAATCATCTCTTTCTTATCATTTGCACAACATCCACGCACATTCAGACTTCCCACTATGACAATTTTCTTCTTATTCTTTTTAGTAATCTTTACAGGGAAAGGGGTTACTAGCCCATTGTTCCCGGCATTTTAGTTGACTTTTACAACACGCATGGCTTACGGAGGAAAGATTCTTATTCCACTTCCCCATGGATATAAAAGGAAAAGTAATAAGACCAAGAACTATTAAGATAAAATCAAAGAAAACTCAGATGAGTGTGTATAAATAAACGTGTACATGTATGTGTAGTGTGACCTAAGTGTAAGTAGAAGTAGCAAGACATACCTGTAATCTTGCTTATTTATTAGACAGACAAAAGACACCAGCAATCCTACCATCATGTAAAACAATTAGAGGCTTTCGTTTTACACTCAATACGGTAGCACCTCCCTGGGTGGTTGCTGTCTACCAACCTATATATATATATGTCGTGCCGAATATGTAAAACTGGTCAATTAGCAAGAACTCATTTAAAATTAAGTCCTTTCTAAAATTTTCTATTATACGTTTAAAGATATATTTTTTCATTAATGTTAATGTAAATTTTTTTAATTTTGCTCCAAAAAATCTTAGAAAACTTACCTAACCTTATTAAAACAAGAACAATTTATTTTAGCCTAACCCAACTAAATATATTTCAGATTTGTTTACAGTAATTTAATACTAAACAAACAGTGAAATATATTGTTTTCGTTAGGTTCAGAATGATTTTGGCGAAATTATTGCATACACAAATTTTAACTTGTCCTATATGGCAAGATGAACGTTGCTATTTAAGCCAAGATCGCAAGTTCTGCCTATTCGGCACGGCATATATATATATATATATATATATATATATATATATATATATATATATATATATATATATATATATATATATATATATATATATATATATATATATATATATATATATATATATATTTATATTCTTTCCATTTTCTGTGAGGTCAGCTTAGTTGTTTATGTGAGTAAATAGTTTAGAAAAACGAAATGTTGATAAATGAGAATGAGACTCTTGTGCAACATTTGGGAATCTTTATTCTGGAAACGTTTGTAGTATCTCGGTCTCTACTTTGTGTTAGAATTTATAACATAAAATGTTTGTCTTAATGGATTTAACAATGTGTATATATTCTTCGGCTCAGGGAAATAGCTAGAGAAGTAGCTACAACCTTCATCCCCAAAATGTTACTGTAAACAAAGCCGTATTTTATTTTGCAATAACTTCCACGGAGAGATACGGCATCTTCCTACGAAAAAACTAAATTTTTTTTTTTTTTTTTTTTTATTCGCCGGTATTCTCCCGGCCCGGGTTAATAGAATTTAATCGTCATTCAACAACTGAAGTAATATATAAACCAAATTCATGCAACTATGCAATGTCTCGGGTCAGTAATGATTTATTTCTTAAATTATAATACATATATATATATAAATATATATATGTATATATTTATATATATATGTATATATATATATATATATATATATATATATATATATATATATATATATATATATGTATGTATATATAAATATATGAGATTATTAAACAAATCATCATTTAACTCTATACGTCAAATGTGTGAAGACATAAACTGCGCCATAGACCTGAGCTCCGTTTCTGTGTTGGTCAGTCGACCTGAGACCATGAAGCTACGACTCTGGAGGCTCTCAACACTGTTAGAGACAAATCCTCTCAGTGTAACAGTGAACGGTCGATAGAATTGCTTTATGTTTGCTTTTGTAGGGTTTGTCTTGTTGGGTTTGTCTTGTTTTATTGAACTTTAAGATTTTTCACTCATAATTTTGGTTTTATGTTCAATTCTTCTTAATTTATAGAACACTCGGCGTAACATTTAATGAGAGAATTGATGTTAATAATAAAAAGCATAGATGTTATACTCATTTCCATGGTGAAGAACTTAGAAAAGATGTGAATCACGTGGAAAGATATATATGATAAGGGTGGAGGGAAGCGAGCACTACCCATATATACCATGGCTATTGCATGACCTGCCGCAGTAAACTGGGATGCACGACTACTCACCACCACCCCACTGTCCTGCTAGTGGTCGTATGTTTCGGGTGTGGTTAGTTTTGGAATAGGTGGTGGTGGTAGTTTTGGTGGTGGTGAGGGTGGTTTTGGTGGTGGCTTTTGGAAGTTTTGTGGTGGTTTTGGTGGTGGTTTTTGAAAGTTTTGTGGTGGTTTTGGTAGTGGTTTTGATTTCTTTTTTTTTTTTTTGGTTTTGTGGAAATTTTGGTGGTGGTGGTTTTTGAAGTTTTGTGGTGGGTTTGGTGGTTTTGGAGGTTTTGTTGTGGATTTGGTGTTTCTCGAGGTTTTTGTGGTGATTTTGGTGGTGGTGGTGGTGGAGGTGGGCTTTTCGGTAGTGGCATTATGGGAAAGTGATAAAAACATCAATAGCTGTGAGACTGGTGTGGTGACTATACTGTGGAGGCGTTGATAATGGTGGAGGTGGTGACACTTAAGACGATGACAACATCAGTGATGGCGAGATAAGTGTAATGACTGATATGAATGATCAAGGTGGCAGTCACTCAACTACCATGACAGTGCTGCAACTTTCAATGCTTCCACTGCATCAGCCTACATACAAAATTAATCCGCCCTTTTCAACACCACTGACAGGATGTCAACAAAGAATGATCACAAACCTGAGTCCCGTCATGGCACAAAAGTTTTGTATTCGCAAGCACATAAGAAATTAAATTAGCTTTATATAGAGCCAGTAAGGTTCGCATAATATATTTACAAGAAAATTCCTGATTACCGGACTTGCAAACACTGTTCCATCCTTACAAAGGAAATGTGCGGTGATGTCTCTCTCGAATTTGTCCTTTACCTAGCCAGGCAACATGTAAGGACACTTCGACGACTTAGGAAGAAGAGGGCGGAAGCATTATAGCTAATATTTCTGCTTTGCCAGGGACCCACTGGCCTCTGACTACAGCTCTGGTAAGCAGAATTCCTCGTGGAAGGATGCGGTAGCGGGCAAGAATTCCATAGTCAAGATAAGAGAGCATTAATGCATGACTTAGTGAAGGTTTTATCGTGGTTGCCGCTGATCCCGGCAGGTTATGACAGTAGTTTGCATATTCTTCTGCCTCCTGCGTCTTATGGCTGTCTGGACTCGGTAGATGGGTCGCTGTTTATATTTTCATATATACAGTTGCTTGCATGGTCACATTTGGTGTCTGTCTTGGGTAAGGACTCTGTGGAAATATTGAATACAGAAAGCAAGCCATAAGTGAATTGTATTCTTGGCAAAATTATACTTATATGAAAACAGTGCTACCAGCAGAAGTCATATGGAAAGGAAGTCGCTGAATTTCAGGTCAACAGAATTAAAGTTTTAAGTTTAATAGATTAAATTATCGTTGGGCTTTAATTCAGTAAATAAATATGTATGAAATGACATACGTATTTTAAAATGGCTCCGCTCAAGGAAACGATTGTCACCGACACTGCGAGGAAGAGAAGGAAGTTACAATTATTATTATTACTACATTCATGGGGGAGTGCTAAGCCCTTAAGAGTGACACAGCGCTAGGGAATCGAAGCTAATCAGATTCAGGAACGGGGAGAGTAGTTCTAATTCTCAGGATCAAAATTCCTTCACCTGCATCAAGGCGCCTATCTCCTTTAAAGGGAAAAGAAGGGAACAAAAAATGGGTATGTAAAGCACCTTTTCCATCTGGTCTCAGGAAATCTGCAGCAATGTTTCTTAATTGTCTCTCATTAGTGACACGTTTCCAGTACCCACGCGAGTTCATCTGTAATTTCTTACGTGGGCTCAGGCGTTGTAACGCTTGATACCAACGTGTGTTGACATTATCTACCGGCAAGAATAATACAAACAGGAAAATAACGCCGCTGTGAGCAGATTTACTACTCGGTCATTATTTTACCCGCACAAAAACAGCAATTATTTTAGATTCTAACCGTGAGAAAAAGGTAATTTATGGAACATAAATAATCTCGAGACTTATCCCGTATGAACAAACCATTATTTACATCGACCACTACAACGTAAGCTTCCTATACGTCAACAATCATGGTTATTTATACAATATTATAACGCAAAGACAATAGAGGTTTTTTATGTACCTAAGTGATTATCTTTAGATGAAAGAATGGCTGGAAATTGACAGGGGGGGAAAATGTTGTTGTTTTACAACTGGAACAGAAGTTGAAAGTTTTAATTAGGGTTGTTGCAGACCGTCTGACTGCTCACTACCTGATACACAAAACCTGGTACACACACTACCTTGTTCACGAAACCTGGTCCACACTAACTGGCTCACGAAACCTGGTCCACACTATCTGGTTCACGAAACCTGGTCCACACTATCTGGTTCACAAAAACCTGGTCCACACTTCTTGGTTCACAGTGCATAGTTCACACTATCTAGTCACAGAACTTAGACCACACTACCTGGTCGACACTACCTGGTCCACATTTTCTGTTCTATGTCGCCTGATCGCCACTATCTTTGTTACCTAGTTCACATTATCAGAGAGAGAGACAGACAGACAGACATAGACAGAAAGTTCAGGACAGACAAAAAGTTACCTAAAGATACATAGACAGACAAACACGAAGAGAGACTGACAGTGATACATATACAGAGAGAGGAAAAGAGAGAGAGAGAGACAGAGAGAGACATAGATAGATAGATAGATAGATAGATAGATAGATAGATAGATACATACATACATACATACATACATACATACATACATACATACATACATACATACATACATAGAGAGAGCGAGAGAGAGAGAGAGAGAGAGAGAGAGAGAGAGAGAGAGAGAGAGAGAGAGAATGTGTGCATGTATGAATACTTTTCTTTTCACGCATTTTTCTGATTCAGTCTCGAAATAAAATTTACCGTTACCTCGCATCAATTGCTGCCGGTATTGAAGTTATTCATCACCGACACACACAAATTTTGTGTTTTTCATGCAAAGAATACAGTCAATTCCACTGCTCTTTTCACTCCCTCCCTCCAAGGTTTATATCCCTCAGTGTTTCTTTTGAAAACAATGTGCATATTTTGTCCGCTAACTGCAGCAGATGACTTACTACTCTTTTATTATCGTATTCGTGAGAGAATGAGAGAAAATGCGGGTCATGGGCACAAAATCCATCGGAGGGGTCATAGATCGCCTGGGGGATTTTTTGAGCGAATTACGTGCCATCCAAGAATGAGAGGGCGGGTTCGATTCCTTGTAACAAAAGCCCCTGGCCGACGTCATGGAACCTTGTTGAGGATTAATGCTCTACCGCCAGTAGTCTTAGTGAGCGGTCAGTACCTAGGTGTTATTAAATTTGGTGAGGTATATGACCCGAGACAATTTCTAGGAAATGTTTTGTTATTTGAAGTCTGGTTAATTGCAAGTGTGCACCTGCTGCACTTCTACTGTACCTAACAAAAAAAAAAAAAAATAGAAACTAGCACTGAAAAGTCGAGTAGAATACCACGTTATTTCGTTTTACACTCTGTGTTTTTATGGTAGCGTGAAATTTCAGCCTGAATATACGGAGGAATAGAATGCAGGACCGAAAGATGTTTTCATATAACTGAATGACACTGTAAGACTCTCTTGGTTGGAGTCACAACAGCAGAGTTTCACGATCGATTCACTGGTGAGGGATCGACTGAAATTCGTTTATATTTAGCGGTGGATTTGTAACAGTGATCATTTGGTAACCCCAAATCGGTGATTCTCTTCATTAGATCAGAGCCTCGAGGGTCCCCGATAATACCCATGTTCTGAGTAATTAAATTTATAGATTTCTTTGTACCTCTGGCATCTGTTTAATACACTCTTGTAATTATATATGTTTGTATATATATATATGTTTGTATATATATATGTCGTACCACAGAGCTAAAACTTGCGATTTTGGCTTTATTAGCAACGCTCTTCTTGCCTAATAAGCCAAACGAAAATTTGTGTATGCAATAATTTCGCAAAAATCATTCTAAACCTAGAGAAAGAAATATATTTCGTTGTGTTTGTTTATTTTTCAAATTTTTGTAAACTTATCTAAAATATATTTAGTTGAATTAGGCTAAACTAAATTGTGCTTGTTATAATAAGGTTAGGCAAAATGTTAAGATTGTTTTGGTACAAAACTATTAATTTTTACATTAACATAAAAATATATCTTTAAAATTATAAGAAATTTATTTTAGAAAGGACTTAATTTTAAATGAGTTCTTGCTAATTAACAAGTTTTACCTATACGGCACGACATTATATATATATATATATATATATATATATATATATATATATATATATATATATATATATATATATATATATATATATATATATCTATATATATATATATATAGATATATATATATATATATATATATATATATATATATATATATATATATATATATATATATATATATATATATATATATATATATATATATATATATATATATATTGTATGTTTGCATGACTGCATATCATGCACCTGAGGATGCATAAATAATATAAAATATGTACTCACATGTAAATACTACAGTGTGCTTAAATACGCTTCAACCTAAATATCAGTGCTTCTACATGAGTATATAGCATATGCGTGTTAGACTATTGTGTCCACCCAGTGTGCCACAATGGTGGCCACCGTGTGCGGGAGACCCTCAGACGCGCACCATGTCATCACACACACACGAAAATTTCTTTATTCCGTGCTTGACGATTTTTCTGCGTGTTCTCTACTAAACTATCACACGGTCTTGCACAGAAGGGGGAAGGTTATTTGACATTACGCATATTCCTGGCTACAACTGCACAGTACTTGAGATCATTATGAACTTCTCTGATGACAACCTTAAAAAAAATAATGAAATACTGTTGTTTTTTTTTTGATCCTTCTACATGAGGATTAGTTCTAATCTCTTTCCATAATCTATGTCATTCGTCCTAAACTCCTGTCAGCCATAACACTCCTCATAATTTTCCCCGTCAACCATGAAGCAAGTCATAATCTCCTTCCGTTAAAAATGATATTTAATCATAATTTCCAAAACAGCTCTAGTCACCATTTCCTCCTCATTCTATTTAACTCGCTCTTCTAGACAGCTTGCCAAGACCTCTCCATTACTGTCACAGAGATGGAATGGAAAGTAATATTTTATTCAGCACGAGACACCCAGAGGAATCATGATATAAATGATTTACAATACCGACGAACTGATAAGTGAAACACATGGTTAACACTAGGTATCTTTATCGACGAAACGTTTCGCCTGCGCTGCAAGCATCGTCAGTCTTCCATCAATAATAATAATTATATTAATAATAATAATAATAATAATAATAATAATAATAATAATAATAATAATAATAAATTTCTCTTCTGTAGTATACATATAATGTAACGTACGTGTAATAAAATATTGTGAGGCACAAAATAAAGCCACTAGATGAGGTGCATTTCGGGCTAAGGGACTAGTTACCACACACACTACCTCTTGACGTCGTCTACTGTCTCCAGGACTGTGATTCATCTCCGTCCATACGCCTAATGAATCACGAAGCTTACGCGAAATATTTCGTCACTTAAGATACCTAGTGTTGCACATGTCTCACTCATTATTGTGTGATTGCTAGCGTACTCAACTCACACGTTGCGGTCCGTGGTTCGATCCCCTGTACGGGTGGAAACATTAGGATTTGTTTCATTAAGACACCTCCTGTCCCTGTTCACCTAATAGTAAAATAGGTACCTGGGTGTTAGCCGATTGGTGTGGGTCGAATCCTGGGGACAATATTGACCTAATTTGCCCGAAATGCTCTGCATAACAAGGGGTTTTCTATATAGTGGTATGTCTTTGATGTCAGCTAGGCCTGTATACATCGTACATGTACTTGTAAAAAAAAGATTATTATTATTATTATTATTATTATTATTATTATTATTATTATTATTATTATTATTATTATTATTATTATTATTATTATTATGTCATAATAATAATAACATTTCTTGTAATGACAGAAATTTGGGACGTCACAGCTTTTAAATAAAAGTAAGATAGAATAATTTCAGACCAATTAAACCACCAAGCAGTTAAGTGGGTCCAAGAGCTGCTGCTCAAGGCAAGCAAATTTACCCAGGTAATCGTAACTTGGCAATTTCGCCCACTGTCAACTCAAACAAGTAATTACAAACACACAGTCTGCCTCTGCAACAGCAGGTAACAGCAGGTCAATCACGAGTGACAGTAGCCTCCATTAGGGAAGCGACACTCATAACGAAATAATGCTTTCACATCCCACCACCATAGAACCTATTAAATAGGAGAGAGAGAGAGAGAGAGAGAGAGAGAGAGAGAGAGAGAGAGAGAGAGAGAGAGAGAGAGAGAGACAGAGACAGACAGACAGACAGACAGACAGACAGACAGACAGACAGTCAGACAGACAGAGACAGTTTATTTATATTAGAAAGAGGTATTATTGCTGAAAATATCCATAAATATTTTTTAATGTTAATGAAGGCGATGGAAAGAATGTAAACAAACCAAAGGGACTCAGTTATTGACACACGCAGGGAAATATTTACAGTACAGTGACAGGAACGAGTGATAGTTACGACACAAAATGGAAATTAAAACTGGCTTACCATTCAACGACTTGACCCAGAATGAACCGAAATGTCATCGTAAATCAGAGCGCAGTTATTTCACGCGCCTCTCTGCGAACTTTACTTAACAGAACGTCACCAAGAACAACAGTGTGTTGGAAAACACGTGAATCCTGAAACCTTAATGAAATAGCAATGTGGTTCATGCATGACCTTTATCTCTAGCGAGAGACGAGCATGGCACAGTCTCTCACCTATTTAGATTAAGTATAGTGTATCTGGCGAGTAAATTGGATAAGTGGCGGCCTCGCCCCTCGGCTCAAATGGTGACGACTCACATTGTACACTCCCACAACAGACAGACAGACTCAGAGTAAGAATCGGTATGAACAGAATAATTAAGTTAGTGACTTTGTTGTGCACTGGGGAAGTGTTAAAAAATGGATGAAGTCAGTAAGACCGAGGTAAATGTTTCAGCAAAAGTGCTTAAAATGTTCAGGAGAAATTAAGAGACCAAATAGATAGAACGACTAGGAAATAGCAGGGGTGTAATATAATAACTCCCTATTTCGTTGACAGTAATTGTTCTCAATATTTATACTAGATTTGATAATATCAACACTACTGGTTATACATATTCCTCCTCAAAACTGGGAATCGAGTGTATCATAATGTTACATCTAGCAGTGAATTTATCAACGGTAACTGGACTTTAATAAGTATAATAACTGCTATCTATATTGTTAAGGCATTTCGTTGAGAAATTGGCTAGTTTTATGACATTATCTGGTACTAATGCATTCATATCTTTAATAACACTAATCAACAAATTTCGAGCTAATCTCATGCCGTAACCATCAGTTAGCAGCCTGCAGTTTGCATCCACTGTAATAGTCCTTCACCATAACACTATTTTGCTTCTCCACCTCAGCTCCTCGACTGCCTCCTAGGCAACAACGCCTCAACGTCGGCCTTGTTGACACCAGCGTGTCAACACACAAGATGTTGATGAGTCCTAGTATGCTGCTGTCTTCCGGTATATCCGTTGGCTCATCAATACTAATATCTACGTTTGCTAGCTTACCAATCTCTGCATGATCTTTGACCTATACATGTAGGTCACCATATTAAGTTATTATAGAAACATTTCAACATTTGCTTCAAAAGTTAAAATAAAACACGTTTAAACGTCACTGGAGGAGGGGTGAGGCATTAGAGGAGAATTGTGAGGAAGGAGAAACTGATGAGGAGGCAGGTGAAGAAAGAGGATTAGAGTAGCTGTATGATAAGGATAGAACGAGAGAAGCAACTCGGCAAGAAATATTACGCAAATAGTCACTTATAAGTAACAAAAACCACTACCAGCAGTCACAGAAATAGAACCACTGCCAGCAGAGACAAGAAGAAACTACCAGCCACCACAGAAGTGACAAGAACAAATACCAACCACCACAGAAGTAACAAGAAAAACTACTAGTCACCACAGAAGGAACAAGAAAAACTACCAGCCATCACAGAAAGAACAAGAACAACTACCAGCCACCACAGAAGGAACAAGAAAATCTACCAGCCACCACAGAAGGAACAAGAACAACTACCAGCCACCACAAAAGGAACAAGAAAAACTACCAGCCACCACAGAAGGAACAAGAATAACTACCAGGCACCACAGAAGGAACAAGAACAACTACCAGCCAACACAGAAGGAACGAGTGAAAACTGCCATACCCACCACTTAAGAATTTTATATGGAGGATTGTGAGACTCGCGAATTAAAATTCGAGTCTATGTATTATTATTCAGCGGGCACTCGAGCCTGTCACACCCTGATGGTAGGTGGAGAGCAGGGTGAGTGGAGGACTGTTGGCGGAAAGCGGGTGCGAGGAATTTTAGAGGGGATGATAGCGGGTTGTCAGAGGGTGAGTGGATGTGATGGAGTAGTGAGATGAAGAAGTGAGCGAAAGACACGAAATTAAAGAAGAGGATTCCAAAAATATCTAATCAAGGGAGTGAAGAAAGAGGGGAAGGCGCAAGGGAAGCAAATGAGAATACAAGACATGAGAAAGACAGAGCAGGAGACGATTAGGTCAATATCGTCTGTCTGCCGGGAAGGACTAACTGGTTACTCTGTGAATTAAGATCAGCGTTCTCATTCTTCTTCGTCAGGTATCGTGC
The DNA here is from genome assembly GCF_038502225.1 of Cherax quadricarinatus. Taxonomy (NCBI): domain Eukaryota; kingdom Metazoa; phylum Arthropoda; class Malacostraca; order Decapoda; family Parastacidae; genus Cherax; species Cherax quadricarinatus. The sequence goes on from NC_091307.1 coordinate 17,354,572, forward strand.
AGTTTACTTAGAGGTTCCTCCTCCTCCTGACTGCGAGAGCTGGGATGTACAGCCAGTATAGTTGTGTTGGCTCACTGATGTCACAACAATTGATTGTGGGTATCAACGTCCTGGTGTTCCTCATGCCTCTGATGAGTACATGTACTGTGTTATTGTTGGTGCTTAGATATTGCCCAAGCTTTCGTTTGTTTTGTATGAATTGTGTTTGTACTGTAGATATTTTTTACTCCAGTGACAATAACCGTTATTTGTACTGTATTTGGTTCAGTTCAGTGGGCTATCTGTCCCAGCGTTTTATTACTCAGGGGGAAAAAATGAGTCAATGGAGAGTGAAGGTGTATTAAAAGAAGATACGTGAAGGGTGGGAGGGAGAAATTAAGTGGAAATGTGAGGAGAAATAGGGAGAGGTGTATGTTGGGAAGACGATGAAAAGTAGAATTTAGGAAACAAGAGGAAATGTGAGATGATTCAGAACGTTGACAAGAAGAGGGATAAGAAAGAGAGGAAGGGAGAGGGAGAGAGAGAGAGAGAGAGAGAGAGAGAGAGAGAGAGAGAGAGAGAGAGAGAGAGAGAGAGAGAGAGAGAGAGAGAGAGAGAGGGAGAGGAGGGAAGAGGGACAGGGACGCCTGGGAAGAAGCACGCTGAGGATTACAGTTAATTACATGACCGCAGGAATTCCTGAATATACCCTCCCGAAGAGCGCTTGTCTTCCCTTGTTCCACTAGCAGTAGCCTAGTACTGTTCCACCACCAATAATTCAGAAGTGTTCCACAAGTATTCTACCAGTAATGTTCTACCAATATGCGACCAGTGTTCCACAAGCAGTGTTCCACAAGTTTTCATCCATTGACTCACCAGTATGAATCCATTATCAGTGTTCTGCTAGTGTTTCACCAATGAGCTCCATGTCTAGTGTTTCACTAACGTTCTCAAATCTAGCGTTCCACAAGTGCTCCATAGGAATTCTACATCATTTTCCACAGCCTTCCAAAAGTATTCCATCAGTATTCCACTAGTGTCTCGTAGTTGTTCCACAAGTGTTGCATCGATATCACAGCAATATTTTTCCAGTGCTCGACCAGCACTGTTCTTCTAGTAGTGCTCCACTAGTTTTCCACGAGTGTTCCACCACCATCATTGTGGTTGTATACAAGCCACCAGATGCAACCTCACAACAGTTCAAGGAACAGCTACTGAAAATTGATTACTGTTTGGAAAACCTTCCAGCTCCATCCCCAAACATCTTACTGCTTGGTGATTTCAACCTAAGGCATACAAAATGGAAGAATGTAGCAAATAATGTTATAGCTGAAACAATCCCCGGAGGTAGCGCAGATGAAAGGTCACACACACATGAGCTACTAAGTCTCTGCGAAAAACACACCTTAAGCCAGCTGATAGTGGAGCCAACAAGACTAGAAAACACACTTGACCTTATCTTCACAAATAATGAGGACCTGATAAGAGACATAAGAATATCAAAAACAACTAATTCCGGTCACAACCTAATCGAAGTCCAGACGTACATGCATAGGGGTCCTGATCAGCAGAATGCATGTACCTGTGAAGGTGTCTTCACAAAATACAACTTCAACAACAAGAACATCAACTTGGACCAGGTAAACCATGTCCTAAACGAAACATGTTGGGAAGATGTCTTAAATTACATGGATCCAAACCAGTGCCTTGAAAGGATCAACTTCCTGGTAGCCAAAGCACATTCTAGGCATATTCCCCTAAGAAAGAAGAGCAGGAGTAAACTGGAGAGAAAAAGACGCTCCCTCTACAGAAGACGACGAAGAGTCACTGAGCTCCTCAGGAGTGCTAGAACATCTGATACACGAAAGGAGGCGCTACCAGGGAAGTGGAAACTATCGAACTTATGCTAAATGACTCTTACAGGAACCAGGAGAGGCAGGAGGAGCTTAAAGCTATTAGTGAAATTGAAAGAAATCCAAAATATTTCTTTTCATATGCCAAAAACAAGGCAAATACCACATCTAGTATTGGGCCCTTACTCAGACAGGATGGGACTTACACAGATGACAACAAGGAAATGAGTGAAATATTGAAATCCCAGTACGACTCTGTGTTTAGTGAACCACTAATCGGCCTGAGGATCGACGACCCAAATGATTTCTTCATGAATGAGCCTCAAAACTCCATAAATATATGCCAGATTTCCGACATTACCCTAACTCCGATAGATTTCGAAAAAGCCATTGACAACATGCCTATGCACTCAGCCCCGGGCCCAGACTCGTGGAACTCTGTTTTCATTAAGAACTGCAAGAAACCCCTCTCACGTGCCCTAAGTACACTATGGAGGAGGAGCTTGGACATGGGTGAAATTCCACAGTCACTTAAAACAACGGATATAGCCCCACTCCATAAAGGTGGCAGCAAAGCATTAGCTAAGAACTATAGACCAATAGCTCTGACATCCCACATCATAAAAATCTTTGAAAGAGTGCTAAGAAGCAGGATTGCAAATCACCTGGATTCCCAAAATCTGCACAATCCAGGGCAACATGGGTTCAGGGCAGGTCGCTCCTGCCTCTCACAACTACTGGATCACTATGACATGGCCTTGGATGCACTGGAAGAAAATCAGAATGCAGATGTAATATACACAGACAAATGCGATCATGGCGTAATAGCCCATAAAATACGTGCTAAAGGAATAACTGGGAAAGTGGGGAGATGGATCTTCAACTTCCTAACAAATCGAACACAAAGAGTAGTGGTCAACAGAGTTAAATCGGAGGCTGCCATAGTGAAGAGCTCTGTTCCACAAGGCACAGTACTCGCCCCCATCTTATTCCTTATCCTCATATCAGACATAAACAGAGATATACGCCACAGCACCGTATCATCCTTTGCGGATGATACTAGGATCTGCATGAGGCTGTCATCTGCTGAGGACGCGGTTAATCTCCAAGAAGATATAAACAAAGTTTTCCAATGGGCAACGGTAAACAATATGATGTTCAATGAGGACAAATTCCAACTACTCCGTTATGGAAAACTGGAGGAGATAATAACTAGAACAGAGTATACTACTGACTCCGGCCATATAATAGAGCGGAAAACTAATGTAAGGGACCTGGGAGTAGTAATGTCTGAGGATCTCACTTTCAAGGATCACAACAGTGCCACGATCGCACGTGCAAAGAAAATGATAGGATGGATAATGAGAACTTTCAAAAGAGAGATGCCAAGCCCATGATGATCCTTTTCAAATCACTTGTTCTCTCTAGGCTGGAATACTGCTGTACATTAACATCTCCATTCAAAGCAGGTGAAATCGCAGATCTAGAGAGTGTACAGAGATCCTTTACTGCACGTATAAGTTCTGTCAAGCACCTTAACTACTGGGAACGCTTGGAAGCACTTGACTTGTACTCGTTGGAACGCAGGAGGGAGAGATATATCATAATCTACACTTGGAAAATCTTGGAAGGAATGGTCCCAAATCTGCACACAGAAATCACTCCCTACGAAAGTAAAAGACTGGGCAGGCGATGCAAAATGCCCCCAATAAAAAGTAGGGGCGCCATTGGTACACTAAGGGAAAACACCATAAGTGTCCGGGGCCCAAAACTGTTTAACAGCCTCCCATCAAGCATTAGGGGAATTGCTAATAAACCCCTGGCTGCCTTCAAGAGAGAGCTGGACAGATACCTAAAGTCAGTGCCGGATCAGCCGGGCTGTGGCTCGTACGTTGGACTGCGTGCGGCCAGCAGTAACAGCCAAGTTGATCAGGCCCTGATCCATCGGGAGGCCTGGTCATGGACCGGGCCGCGGGGGCGATGATCCCCGGAATAACCTCCAGGTAACCTCCAGGTAACCAGTTTCCAACCAGTGTTCCACCACCAGTACTCCACCACGAATGCACTATCATAAGTCATCAATGTTCCATCAGTAACGTTCCACTAATGTTCCACAAGCAGTATTTCACAGGTGTTCCAAGAGTGATGATTCATTAGTGTTCCTTTCACCAGTGTTCCATCGTCATCATTCCACTAAGGCTCCATTAATGGATCCTTTTTAAAAAATCGTCGGAAATGTCAATAAATATTTACCAGAATCCCCGGAAAAAAATATTCCTTTTAATTTATATACACTCGGTCATTTTTATTATACCCAACAAAAAATCATTCAACAATTTCAATAGATGAAAAGCAAATTTCAACTTGGATGTTTAAAATATTACATTCTAAAAAAAAATTGGACAATTAATTGCCACCAAAGTCATAGTGATTTGCATAAAAAAATATTTAATTAAAATGACAATAATCTACAAATATTTCACGTTAACTATGTGTATACAACAAATTATTTTATCTAGAAAAAAATGTTTAGTTAATGAAAATCGTGTTAAGAAAAAGTCGTATTGACGAATGTCGTGTTGACGAAAGTCGTGGAAACGAAATTCGTGCTAATGCAAATAGTGGTAACAAAAACCGTGGTAGTAAATACAACGTTAATCAAAATAGTGTTAACGTGATTTTCGTTACCACAGATTTTTATTATACGGTTTTTGTTAGCAAGATTTTTTCGCTAAAACTTTTTTTAATAAGTTTCGAGTAAACGAAAATAGTGGTAACAAAAAATAAGTGTTAACGGAAAATCGTGTTAACAGAAAATAATGTTAGCCAAAATCGGCTTAACAAAAAGTGTTAACAAAAAATCGTGTTAACGCAAATCGGCTTATTAAAAATAGTCTTAACAGAAATAATGTTGTTACGACGAAAGGAAGACGATAATAACTGGGTAGAGAGGCAAAGATTTGGGGATAAACTATGAGAGAGGGCAGAGCTAGGAGGAGACAAAAATAATCAGAGAAACGGGAAGAACTAAGGAGAGACGGAAATAGTCACAGAGACGGGAAGAACTAGGGAAGAGACGGAACGCGACAGTCATTGTCAAGGTTCTCGCGTTGTTGCAAGTGTTGAAAAGTGGGGCTGCAACGTAAGTGGGCCGAGAGTTGTCGTTATGCTGTAAGTGTCGGTGATTCCCCATGGCAACGAGATGCTGCCATAAGAGGAGAGTTCAGCATCAGGAGTAAGTGTGGTTGAGGGAGTCCGAGGTTGGCTGAGGGAGGCTCAGGGTGGCTGAGGGAAGCTGAGGGAGACTTAGGGAGGCTGAGGGAGGATACGCCAATGCTTTGCTGGGTTGTTGGTCGTCTCCTGTAGCCTGGTCTCCAGAGCCCTATATGAAGATGGGGGAAAAATGGGTACCGAGGAGGAGGGGAAACAGGGAACAGAGAAACGGCAAAGAGGGGAAAGAAAGGGAAAGAGAGAGGTGAGTGAAGTTAGGGAGGGGACGGGGATAAATGGAAAGAGAGAGAGAGAGAGAGAGAGAGAGAGAAAGAGAGACATACAGATAGACAGACAGAGACGGAGACAGAGAGAGACAGAGAAAGATAAAAAAAAACTGAAGAGAATGGAGAAGAGAGAGGGAGCGAGAGGGGACGAATTAAGAAATACTGTATCCACAGGGAGAGAGCGTCATAGTGGCTGGATTTTTAGATCAAAATACAAAAATGAGAAAATTCATCAGAATCCACCGAGCCACAAGGCAATGTGTAGGACGGTACCTAGTGACACTGCAGAGTGCAGGATGGTACCTAGTGACACTGCAGTGTGTAGGATGGTACCAAGTGACACTGCAGCGTGTAGGATGGCACCTAGTGACACTGCAGAGTGCAGGATGGTACCTAGTGACACAGTAGTGTGCAGGATGGCACCTAGTGACACTGTAGCGTGCAGGATGGTACCTAGTGACACTGCAGTGTGTAGGATGGCACCTAGTGACACTGCAGTGTGTAGGATGGTACCTAGTGACACAGTAGTGTGTAGGATGGCACCTAGTGAGACTGCAGAGTGCAGGATGGTACCTAGTGACACTGCAGTGTGTAGGACGGTGCCTAGTGACACTGCAGAGTGCAGGATGGTACCTAGTGACACTGCAGTGTGTAGGACGGTACCTAGTGACACAGTAGTGTGTAGGATGGCACCTAGTGAGACTGCAGAGTGCAGGATGGTACCTAGTGACACTGCAGTGTGTAGGATGGCACCTAGTGACACTGCAGAGTGCAGGATGGTGTCTAGTGACACTGCAGTGTGTAGGACGGTACCTAGTGACACTGCAGAGTGCAGGATGGTGCCTAGTAGCACTGCAGTGTGTAGGATGGCACCTAGTGACACTGCAGTGTGTAGGATGGTACCTAGTGACACTGTAGTGTGCAGGATGGTACCTAGTGACACTGTAGTGTGCAGGATGGTACCTAGTGACACTGCAGTGGGTAGGCTGGTACCTAGTGACACTGCAGTAGTTAGGCTGGTACCTAGTGACACTGTAGTGTGTAGGATAGTACCTAGTGACACTGTAGTGTGTAGGCTGGTACCTAGTGACACTGTAGTGTGTAAGTTGGTACCTAGTGACACTGTAGTGTGTAGGCTGGTACCTAGTGTCACTGTAGTGTGTAGGCTGGTACCTAGTGACACTGCAGTGTGTAGGCTGATACCTAGTGACACTGTAATGTGTAGGCTGGTACCTAGTGACACTGTAGTGTGTAGGCTGGCACCTAGTGACACTGCAGTGGGTAGACTTGTTCCTAGTGACACTAGTGTGTAGGCTGGTACCTAGTGACACTGTAATGTGTAGGCTGGTACCTAGTGACACTGCAGTGTGTAGGCTGGTACCTATTGACACTGTAGTGTGTAGGCTGGAACCTAGTGACACTGTAGTGTGTAGGCTGGTACCTAGTGACACTGCAGTGGGTAGGCTAGTACCTAGTGACACTGTAGTGTGTAGAATGGTACCTAGTGACACTGTAGTGTGTGTTCTGGTACCTAGTGGCACTGTAGTGTGTAGGCTGGTACCTATTGACACTGTAGTGTGTAGGCTGGTACCTATTGACACTGTAGTGTGTAGGCCGATACCTAGTGACACTGTAGTGTGTAGGCTGGTACCTAGTGACACTGCAGTGTGCAGTATAGTACCTAGTGACACTGTAGTGTGTAGGCTGGTACCTAGTGACACTGCAGTGATTAGGCTGGTACCTAGTGACACTGTAGTGTGTAGGCTGGTACCTATTGACGCTGTAGTGTGTAGGCTGGTACCTAGTGACACTGCAGTGAGTAGGCTGGTACCTAGTGACACTGTAGTGTGTAGGCTGGTACCTATTGACACTAGTGTGTAGGCTGGTACCTAGTGACACTGTAGTGTGTATTCTGGTACCTAGTGACACTGCAGTGTGTAGGCTGGTACCTAGTGACACTGTTGTGTGTAACCTGCTACTTAGTGCCACTGTTGTGTGTAGGCTGGTACCTAGTGACACTGTAGTGTGTTGGCTGGTATCTAGTGACACTGCAGTGTGTAGGCTGGTACCTAGTGACACTGTAATGTGTAGGCTGGTACCTAGTGACACTGTAGTGTGTAGGCTGGTACCTAGTTACACTGTAGTGTGTAGGCTGGTACCTAGTGACACTGTAGTGTGCAGGCTGGTAGCTAGTGACACTGTAGTGTATAGTCTGGTACCTAGTGACACTGCAATGTATAGGCTGGTACCCATTGACACTGCAGTATGTAGGCTGGTACCTAGTGACACTGCAGTGTTTAGGACTGTACCTAGTGACACTGCAGTGTATAGTCTAGTGCCTAGTGACACTGCAGTGTGTAGGACTGTACCTAGCGACACTGCAGAGTGTAGTACTATACCTAGTGACAATGCAGTGTATAGGCTTGTGCCTAGTGACACTGCAGTGTGTAGGACTGTACCTAGTGACACTGCAGTGTGTAGGCTGGTATCTAGTGGCACTGCAGTGTGTAGGCTAGTACCTAGTGACATTGCAGTAGGTAAGCCAGCACCTAGTGACATTGCAATGTGTAGGCTGACACCTAGTGACACTGCAGTGTAGACCTGTAACTAGTGACACTGCAGTGCAGGCTTGTAACTAGTGACACGGTAATGTGTAAGCTGGCACCTAGTGACATTGCAGTGTGTAGGCTGGTATCTAGTGGCACTGCAGAGTGGAGGCCTGTAACTAGTGACACTTCAGTGAGTAAGCTGATACCTAATGACACTGCAGTGTGTAGGTAGGTATACAGAGACACTGCAGTGTGTAAGTTGATACCTAGTGAGATTGCAGTGTGTAAGCTGGTACCTAGTGACATTGCAGTGTGTAAGCTGGTACCTAGTGAGAGTGCAGTGTGTAAGCTGGTACCTAGTGAGACTGCAGTGTGTAAGCTGGTATCTAGTGATACTACACTGTAGGGCAGGACCTAGTTATGCCATAGTGTGTAGGCTGGAACCTGACAATACTTCAGTGCTGGAGCTGAACCTGGTAATATTATAGAGTTGGAGTGGAAACTGGCAATACTGCAGTATTTGAGTGGCACCTGGTAATACTGTAGCGTTGAAGCGGGGTTTAGTAATACTGCAGTGGGGGACTTGGTAATACTGCATTGATGGAGCGGGACCTTGAAAAACTGTAAAGTTTAAGTGGCACCTGTTAACTCTGCAGTATTGAAGTGGGATCTGGTAATACTGCAGCGTGGGACCTGGTAATACTGAGGTGCTGGAGTAACTTGTAATATTGCAGTACTGGAATGTAATATGTAATACTGCAGTGCTGGAGTGGGACCTGGTAATACTGCAGTGTGGGATCTGGTAATACTGCAGTGTGGGACCTGCTAAAACTGAGGTGCTGGAGTAAATTGTAATATTGCAGTACTGGAATGTAACCTGTAATACTGCAGTGCTGAAGTGGGACCTGGTAATACTGTTGTGTGGGACCTGGTAATATTGCAGTGTGGGACATGATAATACTGCAGTATGGGTCGTAGTAATACTGTTGTGTGGGACCTGGTAATACTGCAGTGTGGGACATGATAATACTGCAGTATGGGTCCTAGTAATACTGTTGTGTGAGACCTGGTAATACTGCAGTGTGGGACCTGGTAATACTGCAGTGTGGGACCTGGTATTACTGCAGCATGAGACCTGGCAATACTGCAGTGTGGGACCTGGTAATACTGCAGCATGGGACATGGCAATACTGCAATGTGGGACCTGGTAATACTGCAGAATGGGGCCTAGCAATACTGCATTTTAGACCTGGTTATACTGAATCCATACAGTGTCCAGTCAAGATTTTTCACCTATACACACTACAGAGGGTCAGGTGTCCCAACTTGATATAAACATGCAAATGACATGCTGTGTGAAATTAAGACCGTCTTATCGTAGCCAAAATATAGTATGTAAGTAATCTTAGGCGATGGAGATTCAAGCATGCTAATCCGATTAAAAGCAAGATCCAGGCTCGGCAGAGAAGACGATTATAATGAAATTCTCTCTAATCAAATTACGTCTTTTTTTTTTTGGGAGGGGGGGGCAATCCCTTGTTACGAATATACGATGAGGCAACGTTAATAAAATTGAATTTACATTGCTAGGTTTACTGTTCTTTATTGTTGCTTTATTTTCCCCACTCAGTTTAATTCTTTTTTTGGTGTCCTTACTGAGGGCAAGTCTTACAAACCCAATGATATTTGGAAGGATTTTTTATTAATCGTTTTAACTACTGCCGCTGATCTTGTGAGCGCAACTCCCAACTTGACGTCGTTAGATCTTAGAAACAAAATTTGTTGCACCTTATATTTGTCCTTTTGTATTTTTGTCCTCGTATGTCTTTCTTTGCTATTTCTTTTTCGTGGTGTACTTATGCTCATTATCTCTATATTTCAGTGTATGTTGTTTTGCTATATCTCACTTTAAATAAAAAATATTTGATCTCTCTCTCTTTCTCTCTCTCTCCCTCTCTCTCTCTCTCTCTCTCCCATTGCGTTAGTTTTTGTTATCTGTTTAAACTACTGTATCCACTCTTGCTCTCACTCTCATCCCGCACCAAACATGTGAGGTTACTCCATTTTTCCGCCGGCCGCCTTGCGCACTTCAACTCTTACTCTGACCCGTAAACAGCAACTCTCCCTCTCCTCCACAACGTATGCGTCACTTTAACTTTCGTAGAATTTTAGAGGCAGTAATTCCCTGGGGAAGAGCCTCAGCTGGCTGCTTCATGGAGACCTCAACAAAGTAGAATGACACTGAACTCTTCCTCCTCCTCCTCCTCATCCTCTTCCCCTTCCCCTCCTCTCAACTTTGCTGAGGTGGGCTGTTCAGGTCAGGGCCAAGGTTGCTTATGGGGTAGGAGGAGAAGTCGGATCGAGGAGATGGGTGGACCAGGAGGAAAAACAAGGCGGAAGAGTAGAGGTATGCAGTAACAGGAGGAGAGTGAGGGGTAAGCTTTAGACCAAAGGAAAGAAGGTGCGCTAGAAAAAAAAAAGACTAAGAAAATGTAAATGACGAAAGCGGAAGATAAGGAAATAACAGAAAAGAAAACACTAAGATTTAGAAGGTGCCAAGACAAAGAGAGAGAAATGAAATGAGCTAGAAAAAGTGACAGAGAGAGAGAGAGAGAGAGAGAGAGAGAAGAATGCCAACATGAGGGACCAATCCATCAACATACTCTGCCCACAAAGATTCTTCATCACGCACAATTTCGTGAACACTCATCATCCTGACATGGTTGTCCCAGTGGAAGCATTTCTGGACGACAGAACTCAGAAACCTTTGCCAAGATTACTGCCTATACCTCATGGATGCCACCTGAAAGAGGTCACAGTGTTGTAAAGCGTTTCAGTAATACCTCATTGGTCCAACTAAGTAATGTTTTCTCTGTCACCTAAATATTTTGTTCCTTAGTTAATGCATAAGTCTTAAGACCAAAAAGTTAGAATATGCGATATGCAAAGTTTAGTAGAAAGGTGGAGATCCTGTCAGCTTCATGGTAGATGCAATTGACTCGCTTCTACTGTGACGCTGCGCCTTACACAACATGAGTGACCTCAGCTAGAATCTTATACAGACTCTAGTATATTGTCCGCAGTGACTGGAAGAACACAAAAATAACCCGCACATAGGTCCGAAACTTGGTCATAAGTTTCATTCTCCTATATGCGGGTTATTTGTGTCTCATTACTTGCCTACATGAAGACAGAAACAATATTCACTCTTACAACATGACTGGGTAAAGCGAAACCGTAAGGAATCGTAAGGAATTCCTTACTCTAGGGTGATTGGCAGAGACCGTCAATGTCACTG
>NC_091307.1:17370747-17378247 GCF_038502225.1 Cherax quadricarinatus
TGTGACGAGAGGGGTTCCGCAAGGGTCAGTCCTAGGGCCGGTGCTGTTTCTGATATATGTGAATGACATGATGCAAGGGATAGATTCGGAGGTGTTCCTGGTTGTAGACGATGTGAAGCTAATGCGAAGAATTTAACGGATGAGGATCAAGTAGGACTACAAAGGGATCTGGACAGGCTGCAAGCCTGGTGCAGCAACTGGCTCTTGGATTATAACCCCAAGTGCAAAGTCAAGAAGATTGTCGAAGGTCAAAGAACACCGTAGATAAAGTACAGGCTAGAGGGGCCAGAGACTACAACCCTTACTCAAGGAAAAGGATCTTGGGGTGAGTATAATACCGAGCACATCTCCTGAGGCGCACATCAACCAAACAACATGCTGCAGCATATGGGTGTCTGGTAAACATAAGAATAGTGTTTTGACACCTTAGTAACGAATCGTTCAAGCATGGAACCCACATCTGGTCTAGCATGTCAAGAAATTAGAGAAAGTGCAAAGGTTTACAACAAGAGTAGTTCCGGAGCTATGAGGGGTATATCCTACGAGGAGAGGTTAAGGGAAATTGACCTGACAACACTAGACGAAGGGAGGAATAGGGGGCACATGATTACGACATAAAATATTGAGAAGAATTGACAAGGTGGATAGGGACAGGATGCTTCAGAGATGGGACACAGCAACAAAGGGACACAACTGGAAGTTGAAGACTCAGATGAATTAAAGGGATGTTAGGAAGTATTTCTTCAGTCAAAGAGTTGTCAGGAAGTGGAACAATCTGGAGAGTGATGTAGTGAAGGCAGGATTCATACATAGTTTAAAGAAAAGGTATGACATGACTGTTAGAGCAGGAAGAGAGTGTGGATGGACCTAGTAGCGTCTAGCGAAGAGGCGGGGCCAAGCGCTGTGAATCGACCCCTGCAACAAAATATTGGTGAGTACACATACATACACACTGTCTATCCATCTATCAATCTGTCTGTCTGTCTCTCTCTGTCTCTGTCTCTCTCTGTCTCTGTCTCTCTCTCTCTCTCTCTCTCTCTCTCTCTCTCTCCCTCACTCACTCTCTATCTCTGCTCGTGACTCTCTTGCTTTCAACTTTACGACAGTTCAGTCTATTAATTTATCCCTTCCCCCTTCACCTAAAAAAAAGTTTTTTCTTCACTTTTTATTTTGATCCCTTTCTCTTTCCTCTACATCCAACCTTCTCCTGACTATCGTTTGATCTGTTACTTCCCTCAGTTGTTTGACCTTTCTCTATATATTTTATATTTGTCTTTTGTTGTTTTGGAGAATTTGGTCGCTGTCTCTCCGAGTAATTTTTTATATTCCCTGCTTCTTCAAAATTCGTCCTCTCTTTCTTCAGTTTTCTCTGTCTTACTGTTTTTGCTTCCTTCGTTGCCCTTTCTCATTCCATTATATCCTCTCCCTCTGTCTGTCTGTCTCTGTCTCTGTCTCTGTCTGTCTGTCTGTCTCTCTCTCTCTCTCTCTCTCTCTCTCTTACACACGAGGGTTCTACAGGATTAAAGAGAAGTGTTTCTGTAAAACATTTTAGAGGAATTATCCCGCAACAGCTTATTTTAAAGCCTCATAATGTACGCTTTGTTAAGTTTAATTGTTTACTCAAAATAAATTTTATACCGAGTTTACCCTCATATGTAAAGAATAAGATGATAATTCATGCGAATTAGTCCATATAATATTTATCTCTACCCAGAACCTGTTCACCAATAACAACCCAACTATAAGAGAATCCGATCAAATGTTCATTTTGAAAACTACAGTAGGAGAATAATTTTGACTTTATTGATGTCGATCAATGACATTTTTTTCATAGTTGCGTGTTATCCCAGCAAAAATGATGAGGCGGTTTATAACCAAGGTACAAGCCATAGGTAAAAATATCTCACGGTTATTTAGTCTACAGTGAAAGATGTCTCATAGATGTATTTCACTCCTCTCACAAATGAGATGACCAACAGGAGCTTGACCCAGGCAAAAGAATACTCAGATGACAACACGACCTTGGCTGTTAGATAGCGCTGATTGTAGAACATGCTAGCACGAGCTCGGTTATTAGAAAGCACTGATTGCAAAACATGAGGCTCAGATAGCACTACCTCGGTTATTAGATAGCACTGATTGTCGAACATGAGGCTCAGCTAACACGACCTCGGTTGCTAAATAGCATTGATTGTCAACACATGCACAGCTAGATTTATTTCTTAGCAATGTGCTTTAAACCAAGCCAAGTGCACTACACCTCTCTTACATATACCTTATGGATAATTTCCCTGTTGTAATAATGTTGGTAGAATTACTGACAATATGTTAGGTAAAAGGACACAAGTGCAACTAATGTAACATTATGTTATTATAGGTAAAGGCCTGACAAAGCTCCTTCAGAGCTAAACGTACCACAATAAAATGTTGCATTAGTTGCACTTGTGTCCTTTCCCCTAACATAGTTTCCCCTAGTTTACCTACTTGTCTAATGTACGATTTCTTACAGTAGCTCTAATAAACACACGATTGGGAATTACACTCAAAACCAGCAAACTAATTAAAAACACACAGTTATAGATAAAACACATGTGCAATACCTGGATATTCTTAATGAGACGCTTCTTCCATCAGATGCTTTATTAATCTAATACAGAGACGTGAAAGGAGCACAACATTTCGCTTTGTGGTATGCTTCATCTGGTCTTAAAGATAGCTGGCAAACATTAAAGTTATCTCAAATCTCACAGGAGGCCACTAGTGGGACAAAGACTCCCTCACTGGCTGTGGCTGAGAGAAATTCTGTGTAAATCTTGCACTGAGTTGCAGATGTTGGGTGTGCTAATCTTCCTAAAGTTACAATAGGTGGTTTATTTCAGATATCATTATTGTAACAACTTTGGTGTTGTGGTGAGAGATGTCAGCTAGCAACTGAGCTTGTTGCTTTAGAACCCCCTTTGTCGAAAAGGTTTCGACTCTTTAGTATCGCTGTTTTTCTCACACACACACACACACACACACACACACACACACACACACACACACACACACACACACACACACACACACACACACACACACACACACACACACACAAATATAATTCCTTTGTATACGGGGAAGATGGGACAAGAAAATTGCTAGAATTACAGGCAAAGTGTATGGTAGAATTAATTTTGCAGCATTTAAGGATAAAACAGAAGGTAGGATTGCAAAAGAAAAAGAGGATTTAGGAAGGGTAAGGGCTGTATAGAGCGAGTGTTTACATTGACACATATAAGGTACCTGTGTTTAGATAAGGGTGAGTAACTTTTTATCGCAGCTATGGATTTAGAAAATGAATACAATAGGGTGGATATGGGGAGAGATAATGTGGCAGATGTTCGAAATGCGAGGGTTACATAAGAAGTTACTGCAAATATTCAGGGCTGAATGACAGGGGACTTAGCACACACTCTTGTGATACGCTTGAAGGTCATTAACAGCTACATACCTCTCACCATTCCTTGGTAGCATCACGTCATTCCTTACCAGCATAATGTCATTCCCCACGAGTCTCACGTCATTCCCCTCCAGCATCACGTCATTAGCCTCCAGGATCACGTCATTTCCCTCCAGCATCCCATCATCCCCCGCCAGCTTCCCATCATCCCCCGCCAGCATCTCATCATTCCCAGCCAGTCTCCTGTCCACCTGTATTGTTCTAATTCAGTTTAATGTATGTGCGTTGTATTTTTTTGTTCCTCTGGTCTTGCACCTCATTATCGTTGGTCTGTTAATTCCAGTCAATTATTCTTGGAGGCGCCATCTTACCTCTTCATTCGCTCTTTTTATTTTGTTCCCTTTCATCTTTCCATCACCCTTAGTCCTCTCTCTCTCTCTCTCTCTCTCTCTCTCTCTCTCTCTCTCTCTCTCTCTCTCTCTCTCTCTCTCTCTCTCTCTCTCTTTCTCTCTCTTCACCACCTCCACTACCAGCCGTTCTCCTTTTCTCTAAGCTCATCCCTTGTTCTTCCCTTTTTCCTCTTCCTCCAACCTATCTTTCTTTCCCCACCTACTCCCTCTTTTCCTCCACCACCCGTCCTCATCTACCTAATTTATTTATGTCTTCTGCATCATTTATCTTATTCTTGTGCCTCATGCCCTTCTAGCTTCCCTCTTTCCATTCCATCACGCTATATATGTTTGCTCATCTCAACTTCCTCTCCTTCCCCCTTCCTTCAGGAATTGCCTTCTTTCCATCCTCTTCTTTCTTACTTCCCTGCTTTATTTTTTATCCTGCCTCTTCTTAACCCTTTCCACCCTCCTTTCTATTGTCCTTCTTTCATTGCTTCTCGTTCCTTCCTTCCCTCTTATCATTTCTATTCATTTCTTCATCATTTCCACTTTCCGACGTAATGAATTATTAAAAACGTAAACTGAATAAAAATGGTTAAAACTGTGGTCTAACATTACTTGTGTAGATGTTGGTGAGAGGGAATTTGTGGATGCTGGTGAGAGGATGTTTATGGATGCTGGTGAGAGGAAGTTTGTGGATGCTGGTGAGGAGTTTGTGGATGCTGGTAAGAAGAAGTTTATGGATGCTGGTGAGGAGTTTGTGGATGCTTGTGAGAGGGAGTTTATGGAAGCTGTTGAGAGCGAGTTTGTGGATGCTGGTGAGAACGAGTTTATGAGAGCTGGTGAGAGGGAGTTTAAGAGTGCTAGTGGGGCAGTTTGAGAGTTCTAGTGAGGGGGGGAATTTGAAGGGGGAACTTCGCTGACAGATCAAAGACAGTGTAAAGATCGGCTCCCCGAATGAGAGAAAAATCTTCCCTCCCGCGAAACTTTTTTACTCTGAAAATTACAAGTCTTTGCTCTGATTCTGTTGGACATTCATTACGCTGTACTGGGATGACGTTGTACTGGGATAACGTTGTACTGGGATGACGATGTGCTGGGATGACGTTGTACTGGGATGACGTTGTACTGGGATGACGTTGTACTGGGATGACGATGTGCTGGGATGACGATGTGCTGGGATGACGTTGTACTGGGATGACGTTGTACTGGGATAACGTTGTACTGGGATGACGATGTGCTGGGATGACGATGTGCTGGGATGACGTTGTACTGGGATAACGTTGTACTGGGATGACGTTGTACTGGGATGACGATGTGCTGGGATGACGTTGTACTGGGATGACGTTGTACTGGGATGACGTTGTACTGGGATGACGTTGTACTGGGATGACGATGTGCTGGGATGACGTTGTACTGGGAAAACGTTGTACTGGGATGACGTTGTACTGGGATGACGATGTGCTGGGATGACGTACTGGGATGACGTTGTACTGGGATGGCGTTGTGCTGGGATGACGTTGTACTGGGATGACGTTGAACTGGGATGACGTTGTGCTGGGATGATATTGTAATGGGATGACGTTGTACTGGGATGACGTTGTACTGGGATGACGCTGTACTGGGATGACGTTGTGCTGGGATGGCATTGTACTGGGATGACGTTGTACTGGGATGACGTTGTACTGGGATGACGTTGTACTGGGATGACGTTGCACTGGGATGACGTTGTACTGGGATGACGTTGTACTGGGATGACGTTGCACTGGGATGACGTTGTACTGGGATGACGTTGCACTGGGATGACGTTGTACTGGGATGACGTTGTACTGGGATGACGTTGCACTGGGATGACGTTGTACTGGGATGACGTTGTACTGGGATGACGTTGCACTGGGATGACGTTGTACTGGGATGACGTACTGGGATGACGTTGTACTGGGATGACGTTGAACTGGGATGACGTTGTACTGGGATGACGTACTGGGATGACGTTGTACTGGGATGACGTTGTACTGGGATGACATCGTACTGGGATGACGTTGTACTGGGATGACGTTGTACTGGGATGACGTTGTACTGGGATGACGTTGTACTGGGATGACATCGTACTGGGATGACGTTGTACTGGGATGACGTTGTACTGCGATGACGTTGTACTGGGATGACGTTGTACTGGGATGACGTTGTACTGGGATGACGTTGTACTGGGATGACGTTGTGCTGGGATGACGTTGTACTGGGATGACGTTGTTTTGCTGTGGCCCGGGGAGGCATCTGTGACGACCTGAGGAAAATTAATCTGAGTTTGTGTTGGGTGTAAAGGCCTTGCATTTTATATGTACAAAACATTCCGATGTACTATAATGACGATAATGAGGCCTTGTGTTGCATGTAAATATTATGTATTGGATATAATGTGATTTTGAGATTCAATAGCTCTGTGTCATCAACCAACCTATCATTCCTTGCCTTCTCTCTTACAGATACTCGTCATTGTGATGAAAAAGGCATATATGCAACACCGGGGCGTCTAAATTGTGAAGACGTTTCTCCAAACAGTGGCTGGCGAAATGTCTATATATTTACGATTCCCGTTACTGCTTACCATTACTGCTAATTATGATTATACTAGATTGTCTTTTCTCACTTCCCCGTCTATTGTTCCCTTTTGTGTATTAGTCGCTGGAGGGAGAAAGTGTGTGATGCTTCCTTGTAATCTTGGATTATACTGTACATATATCCATATCTTAATTGTTTTATTAATATAACCGTTGTATAGACCTCTACCAGGTTCTATAGACGAGAATTCCATTCCTGAAATTTTGTACGTAGTGTGTTGAGTACTGGTACGTAGTGTGTGGTGTACCGGTACGCGATCGTGTGGCGCGTAGTGCGTGTGAAGGGTGGAATATGTTTTGTGAAGTGTGTATGAAGCACTTGGGGTGTGGTGTGCTGCTTGGTGTGTTTGTGTGTGTGTGTGTGTGTGTGTGTGTGTGTGTGTGTGTGTGTGTGTGTGTACTCACCTAGTTGTGCTCACCTGGTTGAGATTCACCTGGTTTGATTCATCTGTGTCTTCAACTTCCAACTGTCCCCTTGTTACTGTGTCCAATCTCTGGAACATCCTGTCTTTGTCCACCTTGTCAATTCCTCTCAGTATTTTGTATGTCGTTATCATGTTCCCCCTATCTCTCCTGTCCTCCAGTGTCGTCAGGTTGATTTCCCTTAACCTCTCCTCGTAGAACATACCTCTTAGCTCTGGGACTAGTCTTGCTGCAAACCTTTGCGCTTTCTCTAGTTTCTTTACGTGCTAGGCTAGGTGTGAGTTCCAAATTGGTGCCGCATACTCCAATATGGGCCTAACGTACACGGTGTACAGGGTCCTGAACGATTCCTTATTGAGATGTCGGAATGCTTTTCTGAGGTTTGCGAGGCGCCCATATGCTGCAGCAGTTATTTGGTTGATGTGCGCTTCAGGAGATGTGCCTGGTGTTATACTCACCCCAAGATCTTTTTCCTTGAGTGAGGTTTGTAGTCTCTGGCCCCCCTAGACTGTACTCCGTCTGCGGTCTTCTTTGCCCTTCCCCAATCTTCATGACTTTGCACTTGGTGGGGATGAACTCCAGGAGCCAATTGCTGGACCAGGTCTGCAGCCTGTCCAGATCC
>NC_091307.1:17383247-17395747 GCF_038502225.1 Cherax quadricarinatus
AGTATTATTATTATATGTAGTGTGACATGTTGTATCTAGTGTGTATTATAGAAATTTAGTGTGTGTGTGTGTATTAGTGTGTGTGTATGTACTAGTGTGTGTGTTTTGTCATACGAGTGTTGTGTGTTTAATGTGCATTAGTGTCTAGTGTATTATTATCTAGTGTGTGTGTGTGTGTGTGTGTGTGTGTGTGTGTATGTGTGTGTTTAGTGTGTATGTACAGTGTGTGCAGTGTTGTTTAGTGTGTGTGTTATTACTAGTGTGTGTGTTTCTAAAAGTGTGGTGTGTGTGTGCTGGTGTGAGTTTATTTGATGCAATTGTGTCTAGTGTGTGTGTGTAAAGTGTGTGTGTGTGTCTTTGACTGTGTGTTGTTGAAGTGTGTGTGTGTGTTTCGTGTGTGTGTGACTAGTGTGTGTGTGTGTCTAGTGTGTGTGTGTGTTTAGTGTGTGCGTGTCTAGTGTGTATGTGTCTAGTGTGTGTGTGTGTGTGTGTGTGTGTGTGTGTGTGTGTGTGTGTGTGTGTGTGTGTGTGTGCAGTGTGTGTATATAGTGTGTGTGTGTAGTGTGTGTGTTTAGTGTGTGTGTATATAGTGTGTGTGTGTAGTGTGTGTGTGTAGTGCGTGCGTGTAGTGTGTGTGTGTTTAGTGTGTGTGTGTAGTGTGTGTGTGTAGTGTGTGTGTGTGTAGTGTGTGTGTGTGTGTGTGTAGTGTGTGTGTGTGTAGTGTGTGTGTAGTGTGTGTGTAGTGTGTGTGTGTAGTGTGTGTGTGTAGTGTGTGTGTGTAGTGTGTGTGTAGTGTGTGTGTGTGTAGTGTGTCTGTGTAGTGTGTGTGTGTAGTGTGTGTGTAGCGTGTGTGTGTAGTGTGTGTATGTAGTGTGTGTGTAGTGGGTGTGTGTGTGTGTTTAGTGTGTATGTGTGTCTAGTGTGTGTGTGTAGTGTGTGTGTGTTTAGTGTGTGTGTGTCTAGTGTATGTGTGTGTGTAGTGTATATTTGTTTAGTGTGTGTGTGTCTAGTGTGTGTGTGTGTGTGTGTCTTTAGTGTGTGTGTGTTTAGTGTGTGTGTGTGTGTTTAGTGTGTGTGTGTGTGTGTGTTTAGTGTGTGTGTGTCTAGAGTGTGTGTGTCTAGTGTGTGTGTGTGTTTAATGTGCGTGTGTGTCTAGTGTGTGTGTCTAGTGTGTGTGTGTGTGTGTAGTGTGTGTGTTTAGTGTGTATGTGTTTAGTGTGTGCGTGTGTGTTTAGTGTGTGTGTGTGCTTAGTGTGTGTGTGTCTAGTGTGTGTGTAGTGTGTGTTTGTTTAGTGTGTGTGTGTCTAGTGTGTGTGTGTAGTGTGTGTGTGTGCTTAGTGTGTGTGTGTGTCTAGTGTGTGTGTAGTGTGTGTTTGTTTAGTGTGTGTGTGTCTAGTGTGTGTGTGTAGTGTGTGTGTGTGTCTTTAGTGTGTGTGTGTTTAGTGTGTGTGTGTGTTTCGTGTGTGTGTGACTAGTGTGTGTGTGTGTCTAGTGTGTGTGTGTGTTTAGTGTGTGTGTGTCTAGTGTGTAAGTGTCCAGTGTGTGTGTGTGTGTGTGTGTGTGTGTGTGTGTGTGTGTGTGTGTATAGTGTGTGTGTTTAGTGTGTATGTGTTTAGTGTGTGTGTGTGTGTGTGTGTGTGTGTGTGTGTGTGTGTGTGTGTGTGTGTGTGTGTGTATGTGTGTGTGTGTGTTTAGCGTGTGTGTGTTTAGTGTGTGTGTCTAGTGTGTGTGTGTGTGCAGTGTGTGTGTATAGTGTGTGTGTGTAGTGTGTGTGTGTAGTGCGTGCGTGTAGTGTGTGTGTTTAGTGTGTGTATACAGTGTGTGTGTGTAGTGTGTGTGTGTAGTGCGTGCGTGTAGTGTGTGTGTTTAGTGTGTGTGTGTAGTGTGTGTGTGTAGTGTGTGTGTGTGTGTAGTGTGTGTGTGTGTGTAGTGTGTGTGTGTGTGTGTGTAGTGTGTGTGTAGTGTGTGTGTGTAGTGTGTGTGTAGTGTGTGTGTGTAGTGTGTGTGTGTAGTGTGTAGAGTGTGTGTGTGTAGTGTGTGTGTGTGTGTGTAGTGTGTGTGTGTAGCGTGTGCGTGTAGTGTGTGTGTGTAGTGTGTGTGTAGTGGGTGTGTGTGTGTGTAGTGTGTGTGTATAGTGTGTGTGTGTAGTGTGTGTGTAGTGTGTGTGTGTGTAGTGTGTGTGTGTGTGTGTGTGTTGTGTGTGTGTGTTGTGTGTGTGTGTGTGTGTGTGTAGTGTGTCTGTGTAGTGTGTGTGTAGTGTGTGTGTAGTGCGTGTGTGTGTGTAGTGTGTGTGTGTAGTGTGTGTGTGTAGTGTGTGCGTGTTGTGTGTGTGTGTGTAGTGTGTGTGTGTGTGTGTGTAGTGTGTGTGTGTAGTGTGTGTGTGTGTAGTGTGTGTGTTTAGTGTGTGTATGTAGTGTGTGTGTGTAGTGTGTGTGTGTAGTGTGTGTGTAGTGTGTGTGTGTAGTGTGTGTGTGTAGTGTGTGTGTGTGTGTAGTGTGTGTGTGTGTGTAGTGTGTGTGTGTAGTGTGTGTGTGTGTAGTGTGTGTGTGTGTGTAGTGTGTGTGTGTGTAGTGTGTGTGTGTAGTGTGTGTGTGTGTAGTGTGTGTGTGTAGTGTGTGTGTGTGTGTAGTGTGTGTGTGCAGTGTGTGTGTGTAGTGTGTGTGTGTAGTGTGTGTGTGTAGAGTATGTGTGTGTAGTGTGTGTGTGTAGTGTGTGTGTAGTGTGTGTGTGTAGTGTGTGTGTGTGTAGTGTGTGTGTGTAGTGTGCGTGTACTGTTCGTGTGTGTGTGGAGTGTGTGTGTAGAGTGTGTGTGTAGTGTGTGTGTGTATGTGTGTGTAGTGTGTGTGTGTAGTGTGTGTGTGTGTAGTGTGTGTGTGTAGTGTGTGTGTGTAGTGTGTGTGTGTAGTGTGTGTGTGTATTGTGTGTGTGTAGTGTGTGTGTGTAGTGTGTGTGTGTAGTGTGTGTGTGTAGTGCGTGTGTGAAGTGCGTGTGTATTGTGTTTGTAGTGTGTGTGTGTAGTGTGTGTGTAGTGTGTGTGTAGTGTGTGTGCGTAGTGTGTGTGTGTAGTGTGTGTGTAGTGTGTGTGTAGTGTGTGTGTAGTGTGTGTGTAGTGTGTGTGTAGTGTGTGTGTAGTGTGTGTGTGTAGTGTGTGTGTGTAGTGTGTGTGTGTAGTGTGTGTGTGTGTAGTGTGTGTGTAGTGTGTGTGTAGGTGTGTAGTGTGTGTGTGCAGTGTGTGTGTAGTGTGTGTGTGTAGTGTGTGTGTGTAGAGTATGTATGTGTAGTGTGTGTGTGTAGTGTGTGTGTAGTGTGTGTGTGTAGTGTGTGTGTGTGTAGTGTGTGTGTGTAGTGTGCGTGTGTAGTGTGTGTGTGTAGTGTGTGTGTGTAGTGTGTGTGTGTAGTGTGTGTGTAGTGTGTGTGTGTGTTGTGTGTGTGTGTGTGTGTAGTGTGTGTGTGTGTGTAGTGTGTGTGTGTAGTGTGTGTGTGTAGTGTGTGTGTGTAGTGTGTGTGTGTATTGTGTGTGTGTAGTGTGTGTGTGTAGTGTGTGTGTGTAGTGTGTGTGTGTAGTGCGTGTGTGTAGTGTGTGTGTATTGTGTTTGTAGTGTGTGTGTGTAGTGTGTGTGTAGTGTGTGTGTAGTGTGTGTGCGTAGTGTGTGTGTGTAGTGTGTGTGTAGTGTGTGTGTAGTGTGTGTGTAGTGTGTGTGTAGTGTGTGTGTAGTGTGTGTGTAGTGTGTGTGTGTAGTGTGTGTGTGTAGTGTGTGTGTGTAGTGTGTGTGTGTGTAGTGTGTGTGTGTAGTGTGTGTGTGTAGTGTGTGTGTAGTGTGTGTGTAGTGTGTGTGTAGTGTGTGTGTAGTGTGTGTGTGTAGTGTGTGTGTATAGTGTGTGTGTGTAGTGTGTGTGTGTAGTGTGTGTGTAGTGTGTGTGTAGTGTGTGTGTAGTGTGTGTGTAATGTGTGTGTGTAGTGTGTGTGTGTAGTGTGTGTGTGTAGTGTGTGTGTAGTGTGTGTGTAGTGTGTGTGTAGTGTGTGTGTAGTGTGTGTGTGTAGTGTGTGTGTGTGTAGTGTGTGTGTGTGTAGTGTGTGTGTGTAGTGTGTGTGTAGTGTGTGTGTGTAGTGTGTGTGTAGTGTGTGTGTAGTGTGTGTGTGTAGTGTGTGTGTAGTGTGTGTGTGTAGTGTGTGTGTGTAGTGTGTGTGTAGTGTGTGTGTAGTGTGTGTGTAGTGTGTGTGTAGTGTGTGTGTAGTGTGTGTGTGTAGTGTGTGTGTAGTGTGTGTGTAGTGTGTGTGTAGTGTGTGTGTGTAGTGTGTGTGTGTAGTGTGTGTGTAGTGTGTGTATAGTGTGTGTGTAGTGTGTGTGTAGTGTGTGTGTAGTGTGTGTGTGTAGTGTGTGTGTAGTGTGTGTGTGTAGTGTGTGTGTGTAGTGTGTGTGTGTAGTGTGTGTGTGTAGTGTGTGTGTGTGTAGTGTGTGTGTGTAGTGTGTGTGTGTAGTGTGTGTGTAGTGTGTGTGTAGTGTGTGTGTAGTGTGTGTGTAGTGTGTGTGTAGTGTGTGTGTGTAGTGTGTGTGTAGTGTGTGTGTAGTGTGTGTGTAGTGTGTGTGTAGTGTGTGTGTAGTGTGTGTGTAGTGTGTGTGTAGTGTGTGTGTAGTGTGTGTGTAGTGTGTGTGTGTGTGTGTAGTGTGTGTGTGTAGTGTGTGTGTGTAGTGTGTGTGTAGTGTGTGTGTAGTGTGTGTGTAGTGTGTGTGTAGTGTGTGTGTAGTGTGTGTGTAGTGTGTGTGTAGTGTGTGTGTAGTGTGTGTGTAGTGTGTGTGTGTAGTGTGTGTGTAGTGTGTGTGTAGTGTGTGTGTAGTGTGTGTGTGTAGTGTGTGTGTAGTGTGTGTGTAGTGTGTGTGTAGTGTGTGTGGCATTAAGTGAAACCTGTGTGTTATAATGGATCTCATTTATGTGATGATTCTATAAAAACTGTTATTTTCTTTCCCGAGCAACAGTTGCAGGTGAACGCAGGACGGAGGTATGCATTGCATGCAAGGCCAATAATTTTAGTAAATAAAATCAACATCAGCGGCATTTACATTGCTGAATGCGTGCAACATCTGCGTGCAACTGTTAATTCTGCTGCGACGTACAGTAACTATAGTGCATTACGTTTTATAACCTATTAAACGTTGTCCTCCTGATCAAGTCCGCATTTTACTGTAGCTAGCTCAGCTGGATGTGTGCCTGTGACACTGAAAAAAGTGATTAGCCTACTTGACGGTGTATTGTACTATGTATTATTTCGCTAAACTTTATATATAGTCGACAACCAACTACCCTAACCAAACGTTAACCTAACCCAACCTACATGACACATGTCAAGAAATTTGCATAAATTCTTATGTGAGAAATCGAACCCTCTGTCAGGAGGGCTTTCTACATCTCCAGTATTGCGTTATCTACTTTTTTTTGTTGTTGACCTTATTTTCGACACTGGATATACGGAGTACAACTTTCAGTATAAGAGAACATGCTTTTCACAACTGTTCATAAAGAACGTACCTTCTTACTAAAGAATTTTAATATGTGCTAATTAATATGCCTCATTATTAAAACGCTTGCCTCGAAACTAAAGCATTTGTCAACATTTGTACATGGTTACAGTATTTGTAGGGAAAACATTTGCATGCCGGAGTATATTTGCATGCAGGAGTACATTTGCATGCAGGAGTACATTTGCATGCAGGAGTACATTTCCTTGCTTAAGTATAGCAAATTATTAGAACCGTTATAGGAAGGTTACATGATATATACACCGAAAGCTGAACGTCTCAGTTAGCAAACTCAGATTTTACATTAATCTATCCTTATATCACAGATTAGAGTACTCTTGACACATACTTGCAACCTCAGTGACCCTTTATGTAGTCTACAGGCTTTAGTTTAAACCCAATTAAGCAGCCTAGAGTGAGATACGCGTGTAACACCCACGTGTGTGAAGAACTGCGGAATTTGCGAGGAAGACAGGACGATCCGAGTGCAACTTACAGCGTTGCGTGCCAGTGGCACTATTAACAGGGAGCAGCGCTCGCCCGTACACGCTCCTCGCATAAACACGACTTATTTCACGATTAGGAATACGTGGGTTCTCCCTCCCTCCTCCCCTCACTCAAATAAAAAAAGGGAAATCACCTAAAAACAATGGACACAAAAAAAGTCCATTCTCATGGAGAAATTTTGAATTGTTTTATTTTGTTTTGCATTCGTTGTTTCCTGGCTCGTCTGCTGCAGCAAGCAACTCATGTGAATTATTTACTTACCTCTAACTTGGGAGTTTCGTTGTCTTGTACATATTTAACTTCTTTGCTATGTCGTCCGTGTTAAACTTTTGCTAAAGTGGACAGTATGTCTTCTTCTTTTTCAGTTTCGTTAAACAGTGCAAGCTAATATATGCTAAATAATAAATAATAGCATTTAGAACTTTCTTTTTGTTAAATTTGTTTAACAGCTTGAAAGTGGATAGAGCGAGAGGAATGAGTCAAATTATTACTTTTACTCTATTATCTTCGCTAGTTTTTATTTGAGTTTAAGTTAATAGACGATAAATGTTCAAAATGTGAGTAAGGACGTAATCAGAGAACGATTAACAGACGGAGATTCGAGCCTCGACAGCATAGTACCTTCAGTAACCTGAACGATTTTATGTCTTCCTGAAATATCATCATCACATAAGACCAGCAATAGAAGCTTCTACCATCACCACATAAGACGAACAATAATAGCTTCTACCATCCTCACATAAGACCAACAATAGTAGCGTCTTCCATCATCACATAACACCAACAATAGTAGCGTCTTCCATCATCACATAAGACCAACAATAGTAGCGTCTTCCACCCTCACATAAGCCCAACAATAATAACTTCTACAATTCTTACTTAAAAGCAACAATATTAACCTGTACCATCATCACAAAGCACCAGCGCTTATGAACACTACTAAACAGAGACGCTGCCCCAAATACAAAGACAACTTTACTCTATGCAGTCATAAATAAGCTCTATGCTCCTCAACAAACGCAGAAACTTATGAAGCAAGCTCAGAATCAACCTAAAAATATTAACGATGCATTTTGATATGTAGGATGAAGTTATCGTGTCCATTTTCCACTACCCAGTGAGGAGGAAACCAGAACGAAAATACTGGGAAAAGTTATATTTTAGATGCTCTAGTTTAAATATTTCACCCTTCAGTCACAGAATGCAGAGTGGAGAACATCAATAATATATTTGCTCACTAAAGAAATTTTATGGGAATGTTTCAAACACTCTCACCAATTTATGAAAGAATGAACTAAAGAAGAACGTATTGTATGTGGTTAAGAGAACTCAAGTGACAGCATATTATTTGGATCTACATATACTCATATTTACTCATCAAAACTAGTACAGTTCCTGGGTAAATTCTAATATGCTACGTATCGTTTTCATTTAAAAGAAATGTATGATGTTGTAAGGAAGAATTGATGAAATTCAGGTCGTCAGATACAGAAAAAAATTGAGAGGATAAATCAAGGACACATACCCCGAAAAGTATATATCTCTCCGTGTATCTGCACCGATATTTCTTTGTCCCGATTTAAGGGATTAAAGTGTTCTTGACTGATGGTGAAGAGGTTACATACAACCACAGTGATCCTCATGTAGTCCAAAGCCTTTAAACCCGACTAACCAACTAACCAGAGGATAAGAGCCAAAATCATTCGTTATTCAACTGCACTACCAAATCATTCAAGCAGCTAAATGCTTATTCAGTCAAGATTCATGGCGTCAAGCATGTATTTGGATTTAAAATCGGTATTGACAATTTTCAACAGCAACAACTGTTATAAAAATGTTGCAACGAGCATCATTGAGTCGGTAGCTCTTGCAAATACAAAATATTGTTTTTTTTTATCTTCAAATATATCATATATATCTAGCTGTAATATTTGGAAATACTCCAGAAGAGCACTTAATGAAAATCAAGTTACATAATGTGTGTGTGTGTGCGTGTGTTTCTGTGTGTGTTTGTGTGTGTTTGTGTGTGTGTGTGTTTGTGTGTGTGTGTGTGTGCGTGTGTGTGTGTGGTGTGTGTTTGTGTGTGTGTGTGTTTGTGTGTGTATGTGTGTATGTGTGTGTGTGTGTGTGTGTGTGTGTGTGTGTGTGTGTGTGTGTTTGTGTGTGTGTGTGTATGTGTTTGTGTGTGTGTTTGTGTGTGTGTATGTGTTTGTGTGTGTTTCTGTGTGTGTGTGTGTTTCAGTGTGTGTGTGTGTGTTTCTGTGTGTGTGTGTGTTAGTTGTGTGTGTGTGTGTGTGTGTGTGTGTGTGTGTGTTTGTGTGTGTGTGTGTGTGTATGTGTTTGTGTGTGTGTTTGTGTGTGTGTGTGTGTGTGTGTTTGTGTGTGTTTGTGTGTGTGTGTTTGTGTGTGTGTTTGTGTGTGTGTGTGTGTGTGTTTGTGTGTGTTTCTGTGTGTGTGTGTGTTTCAGTGTGTGTGTGTGTGTTTCTGTGTGTGTTTGTGTGTGTTTGTGTGTGTGTGTTTGTGTGTGTGTGTGCGTGTGTTTCTGTGTGTGTTTGTGTGTGTTTGTGTGTGTGTGTGTTTGTGTGTGTATGTGTGTGTGTGTGTGTGTGTGTGTGTGTGTGTGTGTGTGTGTGTTTGTGTGTGTGTGTGTGTGTGTTTGTGTGTGTGTTTGTGTGTGTGTGTGTGTGTGTTTGTGTGTGTTTCTGTGTGTGTGTGTGTTTCAGTGTGTGTGTGTGTGTTTCTGTGTGTGTGTGTGTCAGTGTACTCACCTAGTTGAGGTTGCGGGGGTCGAGTCCGAGCTCCTGGCCCCGCCTCTTCACTGATCGCTACTAGGTCACTCTCTCTGAACCGTGAGCTTTATCATACCTCTGCTTAAAGCTATGTATGGATCCTGCCTCCACTACATCGCTTCCCAAACTATTCCACTTACTGACTACTCTGTGGCTGAAGAAATACTTCCTAACATCCCTGTGATTCATCTGTGTCTTCAACTTCCAACTGTGTCCCCTTGTTACTGTGTCCAATCTCTGGAACATCCTGTCTTTGTCCACCTTGTCAATTCCTCTCAGTATTTTGTATGTCGTTATCATGTCCCCCCTATCTCTCCTGTCCTCCAGTGTCGTCAGGTTGATTTCCCTTAACCTCTCCTCGTAGGACATACCTCTTAGCTCTGGGACTAGTCTTGTTGCAAACCTTTGCACTTTCTCTAGTTTCTTTACGTGCTTGGCTAGGTGTGGGTTCCAAACTGGTGCCGCATACTCCAATATGGGCCTAACGTACACGGTGTACAGGGTCCTGAACGATTCCTTATTAAGATGTCGGAATGCTGTTCTGAGGTTTGCTAGGCGCCCATATGCTGCAGCAGTTATTTGATTGATGTGCGCTTAAGGAGATGTGCCTGGTGTTATACTCACCCCAAGATCTTTTTCCTTGAGTGAGATTTGTAGTCTCTGGCCCCCTAGACTGTACTCCGTCTGCGGTCTTCTTTGCCCTTTCCCCAATCTTCATGACTTTGCATTTGGTGGGATTGAACTCCAGGAGCCAATTGCTGGACCAGGTCTGCAGCCTGTCCAGATCCCTTTGTAGTTCTGCCTGGTCTTCGATCGAGTGAATTCTTCTCATCAACTTCACGTCATCTGCAAACAGGGACACCTCAGAGTCTATTCCTTCCGTCATGTCGTTCACAAATACCAGAAACAGCACTGGTCCTAGGACTGACCCCTGTGGGACCCCGCTGGTCACAGGTGCCCACTTTGACACCTCGCCACGTACCATGACTCGCTGCTGTCTTCCTGACAAGTATTCCCTGATCCATTGTAGTGCCTTCCCTGTTATCCCTGCTTGGTCCTCCAGTTTTTGCACCAATCTCTTGTGTGGAACTGTGTCACACGCCTTCTTGCAGTCCAAGAATATGCAATCCACCCACCCCTCTCTCTCTTGTCTTACTGCTGTCACCATGTCATAGAACTCCAGTAGGTTTGTGACACAGGATTTCCCGTCCCTGAAACCATGTTGGCTGCTGTTGATGAGATCATTCCTTTCTTGGTGTTCCACCACTCTTCTCCTGATAATCTTCTCCATGATTTTACATACTATACATGTCAGTGACACTGGTCTGTAGTTTAATGCTTCATGTCTGTCTCCTTTTTTAAAGATTGGAACTACATTTGCTGTCTTCCATGCCTCAGGCAATCTCTCTGTTTCGATAGATGTATTCAATATTGTTGTTAGGGGTACACAAAGCGCCTCTGCTCCCTCTCTCAATACCCATGGGGAGATGTTATCTGGCCCCATTGCCTTTGAGGTATCTAGCTCACTCAGAAGCCTCTTCACTTCTTCCTCGGTTGTGTGCACTGTGTCCAGCACATGGTGGTGTGCCCCACCTCTCCGTCTTTCTGGAGCCCCTTCTGTCTCCTCTGTGAACACTTCTTTGAATCTCTTGTTGAGTTCCTCACATACTTCACGGTCATTTCTTGTTGTCTCTCCTCCTTCCTTCCTTAGCCTGATTAGCTGGTCCTTGACTATTGTTTTCCTCCTGATGTGGCTGTACAACAGTTTCGGGTCAGATTTGGCTTTCGCTGCTATGTCATTTTCATATTGTCTTTGGGCCTTCCTTCTTATCTGTGCATATTCGTTTCTGGCTCTACGACTGCTCTCCTTATTCTCCTGGGTCCTTTGCCTTCTATATTTCTTCCATTCCCTAGCACACTTGGTTTTTGCCTCCCTGCACCTTTGGGTAAACCATGGGCTCATGCTGGCTTTTTCATTATTCCTGTTACCCTTGGGTACAAACCTCCCCTCAGCCTCCTTGCATTTTGTTGCTACATATTCCATCATCTCATTAACTGGCTTCCCTGCCAGTTCTCTGTCCCACTGAACCCCATTCAGGAAGTTCCTGATTCCTGTGTAGTCCCCTTTCTTGTAGTTTGGCTTCATTCGTCCTGGCCTTCCTGCTTCTCCCTCCACTTGTAGCTCTACTGTGTATTCGAAGCTTAAATCCACATGGTCACTGGCCCCAATGGGTCTTTCATATGTGATGTCCACGATATCTGCACTACTCAAGGTGATTACTAAGTCTAGCCTTGCTGGTTCATCCTCTCCTCTCTCTCTTGTAGTGTACCTTACCTGTTGGTACATGAAGTTTTCCAGTACCACCTCCATCATCTTAGCCCTCCATGTATCTTGGCCCCCATGTGGGTCCAAGTTCTCCCAATCGATCTCCTTGTGGTTAAAGTCACCCATTATCAGGAGCTTTGCCCTGCATGCATGAGCTCTTCTGGCCACTCTAGCCAGTGTGTCAACCATCGCTCTATTGCTCTCGTCGTACTCTTGCCTTGGCCTCCTGCTGTTCTGTGGTGGGTTATACATCACTGCTATTACCACCTTGGGACCTCCAGAGTGAAGCGTTCCCGCTATGTAATCACTTTCTTCTCCACTGTCTCCTGTCTTCACCTCATCAAAATTCCAGCGATTTTTGATCAGCATTGCCACTCCTCCACCCCCCCCCCCCGTTCCCTCTGTCTTTCCTCAGGATTTCGTATCCCTTAGGAAAGATGGCATCTGTTATCATACCTGTAAGCTTGGTTTCTGTGAGAGCTATGATGTCCGGTGATGCCTCTTTGATTCTTTCATGCCACTCCTCCCACTTATTTGTTATACCATCAGCGTTTGTGTACCATACCTTCAGTTTCCTTTCCAACACTGTGGTTTGGGGGGCCTGTGAGGGTGGACCTGGTGGCATCCTGTGGGATTCTATAGCTCGGTGTTGGGTGGAGGCTGTGGGTATGGATTGTAGTGTGTGTTGGGATGGTGTGATAGGTTGTATGGTTCTGAGAATAGTTGTGTGTGTGCTTGCCCTTGCTGTTCTGTTCTGCTCTGACTGACCTCTGCTGGTTCCATCCTTGTCTCTTTTCCTAGCTCCTTTCGCTTTTTTGTCCTCTCCCTCAGCTGCTGTCGTTCTGATTTTGTTCTGTCTCTGTCTAGGAACACCCTCTTGTACTCTTCCGAGTATTTCAATCGTGGTTTCTCTTGGAGGATCCTGTTCTGCACTGTTTCCGTCCTGAGAATCAGCTTGATTGGTCGGTTTCTCCCCTTCGAATACCCCCCTCTTCTCTGAAAATTTACAATCTCGTCCATCTCTTCACCTATTTCTGTGATGATTTTCTCAATCTCCTTTCTTTCTTCCTGCTGCCTTTCAGTGTGTGTCCTTTCCTCTCTCTCCTGAAGCCCATGGATAAACACTGATTTTGCCCTTTCCTCCTCCCATTGCCTCACCCTCTGTGACTCTGGATCCTGCCTGTATGTGGTCAGTTTCTCCCTTGATTTTTCCAGTGGCTCTTGATAGCATGGTTGTGCCTCAGCATTCGACCTATCACCCTCTCCATCTGCAACCAGCTGTTCTTCCCTTCCACTCCTTGGTTCTTTTTGGCAGATTGATATGACCTTAGCATAATTCATAATTCCTTCGTTCCTGTTCGG
>NC_091307.1:17400747-17413247 GCF_038502225.1 Cherax quadricarinatus
TGTCATGCTATAAATATCGTATTCACGCAGCAGGAAAATTAGCACTTATTAGCTTCTGCTTAAGTGGCATAACTAGTTATTCAGAATTATATACGTAGCATATTAAACGGTTAATTTTAGTGTTACTTCACACCACGACATCAGTAATGGCAGTGATGAACGGAAAGGACAGAAGCACACAGACAGACAGCTGCGTCCCACCAAACACAGTAAAATAGATATTCAAATAATAATCGCGTTTTAAATTCCTGTGTCACAGTAACACATTGGAGGGTCTTGGTTCGCATGACATACTGACGTTGATGAGGCGGATGAGCTGCATACTGATCGGATTAAAAGGTTAGGTATCAACTCTCGAGAATTTTCGCTTGCGAAAGTAGCATTTGCATTAATATCATTGGCTACAGTATGTCTTTCGTGCAGTTCATGCTAATTCCAGATAGGATTATTAAAAAATATGTTGTGATGTGAGTTTACGTAGGTAGGTAAGTTTAACTGAGGGTTCCTGTGCTAAGAATTTGTTGAGTGCCTAACTATGCAAACATTTACTGTATTGTCTATTTACACTGAACTGAAATAAAAATATTTCATGTATAACTTTAAATATTATTTACATAAACACAAAAAATATACGTTTTCAATTTTGATACTGGTGCCATTTAGTTTCCACGTTCAATTTAAATACACAGAAGTTAATCATTTCCTGACCCGATTAAATTAAAAATATTGAGTTTCCTGTACAAGCGATGCATATTAAGTTAGGCCAGATTATGCCTGATTAAATTAAGGTTGATTAAGATAGCTTAAGTCAGGACAGGCACTGCCATTTAAAATAGGATAGTCTAGGTTCTGTTAGGCAAATAGCCAAGTATGTTGAAGTAGGACGACAGAAAATATAGTGAGACGATGATTGAGAAAAATGACAAAAAATGCAGTCAATGGAAACGAGACAAATGCAGCGTAACCCGAGTCTTGATTGCCAAAGTTTCGCCCACTCAGCGAGACGTCTGGAAAGTGACGTTCCACAGGGAAGCGTCCTTGGTTCCCTACTTTTCCATTTATAGTCGCAGAGAAACTTACATGAGCATTCTCATCCATCTTTCTCAAGATGATTAAGATTTCTCCCTATGACAAGATTGCTGGTGGCAACACAACCTCCTAACCTGTAAATTGCCTAGGATCCGATATTACATAATCGACAACAATTTATATTATTTAGAAGCAACAACAGCAGCTTCATGTGATACACCTAACACTAACAATTATCTGGTTATATACACAAATAACCCGCACATAGAAGAGAGGAGCTTACGACGACGTTTCGGTCTAATTTGGACCATTTACAAAGTCACTGTGACTTTGTAAATGATCCAAGTCGGACCGAAACGTCGCCGTAAGCTCCTCTCTTCTATGTGAGGGCTATTTATATATTGTTCCAATCACGGTATTGTGCCTTTTTTTTGTTAATTACCTGGTTAATTGCTTATTACTAGAATAGATGTAAGATTCTAGACTACCTTGTTAGATTCCCTGGAACAGCTTTTTATATCACTTTTCTTGACCTAACCTCAAAACAAGAGGAAGAATATCTCCACAATAAAACTACTGCAGTTAGTACACAAATAACCTGCACATAGGAGAGAGAGAGAAGCTTACGACGACGTATCGGTCCGACTTGGACTATTTACAAATCGGACCAAAACGTCGTTGTATGCTTCTCTCTTTCTCCCATGTCCGAGTTATTTGTGTATTGTACCAGTCGCATTAGTACTGAGCACTGTAGTATATTCATGTATTAATAATTACCCTAGCCTATTCACAATACAAAAGTGTGCAGAAAAGGGTACAGCAATACTCGTATATCTTCCCTGGCAGCACTTTTTTTCGAAATGCAGATGAAGCCTTTTTCGCGGTTGATGCCCTGAACGTTGGAGGTGATTAGTGGCAAATGGAATTAAGCATTTTTCACTCTGCCTTTTTTTTCGCATTCGTGTTCTCTTGGGTAGGAAAAAGTGAATGTTTGGTGTTCTGTTGGCAAAGTGAAAACTGAACTATTCCTCTTCTGTTACGAAAGAACAAGAAAAATCGTTTCCTGTTCTTTAGACAATTAAATAAAAAAGTGCAAACGTATTGTTTCCTCTTCTGTTGTGAAAGAACAAAGAAAAACATTTGCTGTTCTTTAGGCAATTAAAAAAAGGGTAAACGTGTCGTCTTTATTTAAAAAGGAGGAGAAAAGTGAACGCTTTACCTTCGCTTGGGAAGGAGAAAGTCAATTTTTTTCAGCTTTCTTGGAAAGGAGAGACGTAGACATTTCCTGTTCTATTTATAAGGAGAGAGATAAACGTTTCTTGTACTCTTAAGCAGAAAAACAGTTTCCGGTTCTCTCAGGAAGAAGAAAGTTTAACGTTTCCAGTTTTCTTTGGAAGAAGAAAGCTTATCGTTTTCTCTTTGTTTGGAAGGAGAAGACAAATACTTCCTTTCTTCTTTAGAAAGCGAAAGATAAACACTTCCTGTTCTCCTGGAAGGTGAAAATTAACTTTTCCTTATTTTTTGATGAACTAGACACTTGAGCAACACTTTATTGTATCTTTATTGTGGAAAAGTTTCGCCTCCCAGTGATTTCCTCAGCCCAGTACAGAGAAGAACGGTTGAAGATCAGAAGGATTTTGAGGTAGTCAGTCGCCCAGTCTGATGTGTTGTCGGGGTGAAAAATGAGTGTTCAGTGTTTTACTGGAAAGGAGAAACTTAAGTGTATTTTATCCTCTACTCAAGGAAAAAAAATTAGATGTACCTTATGCTCTTGGCATGAGATGATTGAAGATTGTCGGTTTATCGAGAAGTAAGGAGATTTCAAAATCGAATGAAGAAGTAAGGAGATTTCAAAATCGAATGAAGAAGTAAGGAGATTTCAAAATCGAATGAAGAAGTAAGGAGATTTCAAAATCGAATGAAGAAGTAAGGAGATTTCAAAATCGAATCAAGAAGTAAGGAGATTTCAAAATCGAATCAAGAAGTAAGGAGATTTCAAAATCGAATGAAGAAGTAAGGAGATTTCAAAATCGAATCAAGAGGTAAGGAGATTTCAAAATCGAATCAAGAAGCAAGGAGATTTCAAAATCGAATCAAGAAGTAAGGAGATTTCAAAATCGAATCAAGAAGTAAGGAGATTTCAAAATCGAATCAAGAAGTAAGGAGATTCAAAATCGAATCAAGAAGCAAGGAGATTCAAAATCGAATCAAGAAGTAAGGAGATTTCAAAATCGAATCAAGAAGTAAGGAGATTTCAAAATCGAATCAAGAAGTAAGGAGATTCAAAATCGAATCAAGAAGCAAGGAGATTCAAAATCGAATCAAGAAGTAAGGAGATTTCAAAATCGAATCAAGAAGTAAGGAGATTCAAAATCGAATCAAGAAGTAAGGAGATTTCAAAATCGAATCAAGAAGTAAGGAGATTCAAAATCGAATCAAGAAGTAAGGAGATTCAAAATCGAATCAAGAAGTAAGGAGATTTCAAAATCGAATCAAGAAGTAAGGAGATTCAAAATCGAATCAAGAAGTAAGGAGATTCAAAATCGAATCAAGAAATAAGGAGATTCAAAATCGAATCAAGAAGCAAGGAAATTCAAAATCGAATCAAGAAGTAAGGAGATTCAAAATCGAATCAAGAAGTAAGGAGATTCAAAATCGAATCAAGAAATAAGGAGATTCAAAATCGAATCAAGAAGCAAGGAGATTCAAAACCGAATCAAGAAGTAAGGAGATTCAAAATCGAATCAAGAAGTAAGGAGATTCAAAATCGAATCAAGAAGCAAGGAGATTCAAAATTGAATCAAGAAGCAAGGAGATTTCAAAATCGAATCAAGAAGTAAGGAGATTCAAAATCGAATCAAGAAGTAAGGAGATTCAAAATCGAATCAAAAAATAAGGAGATTCAAAATCGAATCAAGAAATAAGGAGATTCAAAATCGAATCAAGAAGCAAGGAGATTCAAAATCGAATCAAGAAGTAAGGAGACTCAAAATCGAATCAAGAAGTAAGGAGATTCAAAATCGAATCAAGAAATAAGGAGATTCAAAATCGAATCAAGAAGCAAGGAGATTCAAAATCGAATCAAGAAGTAAGGAGATTCAAAATCGAATCAAGAAGTAAGGAGATTCAAAATCGAATCAAGAAGTAAGGAGATTCAAAATCGAATCAAGAAATAAGGAGATTCAAAATCGAATCAAGAAGCAAGGAGATTCAAAATCGAATCAAGAAGTAAGGAAATTCAAAATCGAATCAAGAAGTAAGGATATTCAAAATCGAATCAAGAAGCAAGGAGATTCAAAATCGAATCAAGAAGTAAGGAGATTCAAAATCGAATCAAGAAGCAAGGAGATTCAAAATCGAATCAAGAAGTAAGGAGATTTCAAAATCGAATCAAGAAGTAAGGAGATTCAAAATCGAATCAAGAAGTAAGGAGATACAAAATCGAATCAAGAAATAAGGAGATTCAAAATCGAATCAAGAAATTAGGAGATTCAAAATCGAATCAAGAAGCAAGGAGATTCAAAATCGAATCAAGAAGTAAGGAGATTCAAAATCGAATCAAGAAGTAAGGAGATTCAAAATCGAATCAAGAAATAAGGAGATTCAAAATCGAATCAAGAAGCAAAGAGATTCAAAATCGAATCAAGAAGTAAGGAGATTCAAAATCGAATCAAGAAGTAAGGAGATTCAAAATCGAATCAAGAAGCATGGAGATTCAAAATCGAATCAAGAAGTAAGGAGATTTCAAAATCGAATCAAGAAGTAAGGAGATTCAAAATCGAATCAAGAAGTAAGGAGATTCAAAATCGAATCAAGAAATAAGGAGATTCAAAATCGAATCAAGAAGCAAGGAGATTCAAAATCGAATCAAGAAGCAAGGAGATTCAAAATCGAATCAAGAAATAAGGAGATTCAAAATCGAATCAAGAAGCAAGGAGATTCAAAATCGAATCAAGAAGTAAGGAGATTCAAAATCGAATCAAGAAGTAAGGAGATTCAAAATCGAATCAAGAAGT
Source organism: Cherax quadricarinatus (assembly GCF_038502225.1). Taxonomy (NCBI): domain Eukaryota; kingdom Metazoa; phylum Arthropoda; class Malacostraca; order Decapoda; family Parastacidae; genus Cherax; species Cherax quadricarinatus. The sequence goes on from NC_091307.1 coordinate 17,405,793, forward strand.
AAGGAGATTCAAAATCGAATCAAGAAATAAGGAGATTCAAAATCGAATCAAGAAGCAAGGAGATTCAAAATCGAATCAAGAAGTAAGGAGATTCAAAATCGAATCAAGAAGTAAGGATATTCAAAATCGAATAGAGAAGCAAGGAGATTCAAAATCGAATCAAGAAGTAAGGAGATTCAAAATCGAATCAAGAAGCAAGGAGATTCAAAATCGAATCAAGAAGTAAGGAGATTTCAAAATCGAATCAAGAAGTAAGGAGATTCAAAATCGAATCAAGAAGTAAGGAGATACAAAATCGAATCAAGAAATAAGGAGATTCAAAATCGAATCAAGAAATTAGGAGATTCAAAATCGAATCAAGAAGCAAGGAGATTCAAAATCGAATCAAGAAGTAAGGAGATTCAAAATCGAATCAAGAAGTAAGGAGATTCAAAATCGAATCAAGAAATAAGGAGATTCAAAATCGAATCAAGAAGCAAGGAGATTCAAAATGAAATCAAGAAGTAAGGAGATTCAAAATCGAATCAAGAAGTAAGGAGATTCAAAATCGAATCAAGAAATAAGGAGATTCAAAATCGAATCAAGAAGCAAGGAAATTCAAAATCGAATCAAGAAGTAAGGAGATTCAAAATCGAATCAAGAAGTAAGGAGATTCAAAATCGAATCAAGAAATAAGGAGATTCAAAATCGAATCAAGAAGCAAGGAGATTCAAAACCGAATCAAGAAGTAAGGAGATTCAAAATCGAATGAAGAAGTAAGGAGATTTCAAAATCGAATGAAGAAGTAAGGAGATTTCAAAATCGAATGAAGAAGTAAGGAGATTTCAAAATCGAATCAAGAAGTAAGGAGATTTCAAAATCGAATGAAGAAGTAAGGAGATTTCAAAATCGAATGAAGAAGTAAGGAGATTTCAAAATCGAATGAAGAAGTAAGGAGATTCAAAATCGAATCAAGAAGTAAGGAGATTTCAAGGAGATTTCAAAATCGAATGAAGAAGCAAGGAGATTTCAAAATCGAATCAAGAAGTAAGGAGATTTCAAAATCGAATCAAGAAGTAAGGAGATTTCAAAATCGAATCAAGAAGTAAGGAGATTTCAAAATCGAATGAAGAAGTAAGGAGATTTCAAAATCGAATGAAGAAGTAAGGAGATTCAAAATCGAATCAAGAAGCAAGGAGATTCAAAATCGAATCAAGAAGTAAGGAGATTTCAAAATCGAATCAAGAAGTAAGGAGATTTCAAAATCGAATCAAGAAGTAAGGAGATTCAAAATCGAATCAAGAAGCAAGGAGATTCAAAATCGAATCAAGAAGTAAGGAGATTTCAAAATCGAATCAAGAAGTAAGGAGATTCAAAATCGAATCAAGAAGTAAGGAGATTTCAAAATCGAATCAAGAAGTAAGGAGATTCAAAATCGAATCAAGAAGTAAGGAGATTCAAAATCGAATCAAGAAGTAAGGAGATTTCAAAATCGAATCAAGAAGTAAGGAGATTCAAAATCGAATCAAGAAGTAAGGAGATTCAAAATCGAATCAAGAAATAAGGAGATTCAAAATCGAATCAAGAAGCAAGGAAATTCAAAATCGAATCAAGAAGTAAGGAGATTCAAAATCGAATCAAGAAGTAAGGAGATTCAAAATCGAATCAAGAAATAAGGAGATTCAAAATCGAATCAAGAAGCAAGGAGATTCAAAACCGAATCAAGAAGTAAGGAGATTCAAAATCGAATCAAGAAGTAAGGAGATTCAAAATCGAATCAAGAAGCAAGGAGATTCAAAATCGAATCAAGAAGCAAGGAGATTTCAAAATCGAATCAAGAAGTAAGGAGATTCAAAATCGAATCAAGAAGTAAGGAGATTCAAAATCGAATAAAAAAATAAGGAGATTCAAAATCGAATCAAGAAGCAAGGAGATTCAAAATCGAATCAAGAAGCAAGGAGATTTCAAAATCGAATCAAGAAGTAAGGAGATTCAAAATCGAATCAAGAAGTAAGGAGATTCAAAATCGAATCAAAAAATAAGGAGATTCAAAATCGAATCAAGAAATAAGGAGATTCAAAATCGAAACAAGAAGTAAGGAGATTCAAAATCGAATCAAGAAGCAAGGAGATTCAAAATCGAATCAAGAAGTAAGGAGATTTGAAATCGAATCAAGAAGTAAGGAGATTAAAAAATCGAATCAAGAAGCAAGGAGATTCGAAATCGAATCAAGAAGTAAGGAGATTTAAAATCGAATCAAGAAGTAAGGAGATTCAAAATTGAATCAAGTGCTGGCCGTGATATAACAATAGTGAAAAATAGAAATGTTAAAAACGTCTTCATGATCTCTCACATTGTTAAGGTGAAAAATGTGAGAGATCATGAAAGCCCTTGGAATATCGCTACTTTTTCACCATGGTTATATTGCATAATAAGATATCACCTAGTTTTGTGACGCCCATATAAGATAACGTGCACTTGTCTCACCTCTAGGTACCTGCTGGCTGGGAGTCCTGGTCTTCACTCTCCAACTTGTGACATGCCAGCAACTGACTGTAACTAATAATTTAATAGTGACGAAGCTTTCGACATATATATATATATATATATATATATATATATATATATATATATATATATATATATATATATATATATATATATATATATATATGTATATATATATATATATATATTTATATATATATATATTTATATATATATATATATATATATATATATAAATATATATATATATATATATATATATATATATATATATATATATATATATATATATATATATATATATATATATATATATATATATATATATATATAAGCTGGAGAGTGACGAGCAAGAGCCCCGGCTAGTAGGTATCCACAGGCGAGATTAGTGCGCCTTATATGGTCAATAATATGTTCCGGCGATGTTTCCTCTGAAAAGAGAAAGAATACAAAAACTGTTCTGAGATTTTGCGTAATTTATTGTTAATCTACAAGGCCTTTTGGTACTCCTACTTAAAAGTTATTTCTACAAATAAAGCCCCGAAATGCTATTCAAATCACCATAATTTATATTAATTAGGCTGTCAGCTTTAACAGGATCCTCATCATAATCTCTTTGTTGTACACACTTCAAAGAATGTTTTTAACAAATTATAAAGACATAAATGTTGTGGGAATCAAAAAAAATGTTTAGCGTGTGTATGAAGACCTGATACAGCCGCTTTTATGTGTTAATAATCACAACTTTCATTGTGAACTGGAATCACAGTAAAGGCTGATAAACATGAGCAGTCACCTGATGCCAAAGACATACGAGAGTGTTCTAACAACATTTTCCTGAGGAAGACTTCCTCCCTGAGTAAAACTTTGTTATGGTAAATGCCTATGCTGTTTCATATGCCTTTCTAATGTTAATGTTGGCAAGTTACCTCTTGGACGCAGCAGTTCTCTGAGACCTACTGAGGTGGTCTTGAGTTGCTCCTGGAAACGAGCGAGAGGCGTCGCACAGAAAATACGGATAGCATCAGTGTGTCACTGTTGCTTATCTGGAAATGACCTACCTGGAGGAGTTTACCTAGAGGGTGTTCCTGGGGCGTCGGCTAGGTCCATGACCAGGTCTCGTCACCTAGTACGTGTATGTAAGTAAAAAAGGACAAGGAAAGGCGGGTGTATGTAGCAAGAGAAGTGGAAAAAAACGATACAAGTACATATTTAAAATTAATAAACTAGATCACTGAGGAAAATGACGGTGATAAACAACGAAGCAAACAATTGTTTACTGATTCTACAATAGTTTGGTCAGGGGGCTAGAATAGTTTGAGGAGGGAGGGTTGCTATAGTTCGAAGAGGGGATACAATAGTTAAGTGGGGGTTGCAATAGCTTGGGGAGGGAGCTTCAATAGTTAAGTGAAGGATTCAGTTTAATAGTACTTACAGTAATATTCAGTAATGAACTCTTGTTACTCGCTTGTTTTTGTATTGATAAGTGTGATTCAGTGTACGAAAAAAATATGAATAATTCTATTTCCTTATGCGTTTCTGAAAATACGAGTGCATTTCACTGTATCCAGACGATTTTCTGCGTCGCTAAATTCGTTACTAACCAGCTGTGCTCGCTGTACTCTAGCCAAATTTTAGGCTTTGCGCCATATGCTTTTGTTCGTGTACCAGTAAGCTTCTATGTCACCATGCATATGTTAAGCTTAGGAAATCCTTTCCAATGTGACAGTGATTATATCTGTTTCTCTGTGAGGATCTCTGTTCTACCCAGAGCCTCTCAGAGCACAGTGCTCACAGTCATCTCCCGGAAGAGCAGCATCAGTCATTCAATCTGCAGGAGAGGTGGAACAAACTTTGCTTGCACTAAAGGGTGTTCATTGTGGCTTGTGTTGACAGCCTTCCCTGTGCTGGAAATGGTGGTGATGCTGGAGGAGTTACAAATACGTTGCAAGTATTAAGATGATGTTACGGGTGTATTAGATGAAGCGGAAGGCACAGGAAATAATGCTGGAAAAGCATTATATCCTGCGAGCTAATACTGAACGTGAAGAAAATAATACTCTAAGTTTTGAAGATGAAGGTTTAGAAGGTACAGGAGGTAAGAGAGTGGATGCTGGAGTAGATGTACATTATGATCTTGGAATGGTAATACATAAGTTGAAGAACCTGATGAGAGAAGTGCGGGATATAATATAATATTGCTTTTGTATATCGTGTGTGTGTGTGTGTGTGTGTGTGTGTGTGTGTGTGTGTGTGTGTGTGTGTGTGTGTGTGTGTGTGTGTGTGTGTGTGTGTGTGTGTGTGTGTGTGTGTGTGTGTGTGTGTGTGTGTGAGTGTGTGTGTGTGTGTATGTGTGTGTGTGTGTGTGTGTGTGTGCACGGGGGTCGCGTTTAAGCTCTTGATCCTTTCTTTGACATTTCTGTTGAATTCGTTAAAATTTTGCTAGTAAACTTTTCCATATTCCGACCCACTTTAATCAGATAAATACGAGTAAGGATATTTTTTTTATGTGATGGTGTTTGGTTCAGTTAGAGAAAAAGTAGAAAAAACAGAAGAAACCCTTTTCTTGCGTTATCTTCCCATTATAATTGTTCTTTCATGATATCCAGGAGAGGAATTCCCTTAGAGGAACGATACCCTCTTTTGTATGCAAACTCTCTGCTTTTCTCACTTAGGTTTCCATATTTTGCGTATAACTTTAATAAGTATTTCAATGTTGTTTTACAAAACAGTTATCACTGACTTTCAGAAAGATATATATATACTTGCGATCTTGGCTTAAATAGCAACGCTCATCTTGCCATACAGGACAAGTGAAAATTTGTGTATGCAATAATTTCGCCAAAATAATTCTGAACCTAACGAAAAAAATATATTTCACTGTGCTTGTTTAGCATTAAATTATTGTAAACAAATCTAAAATATATTTAGTTGGGTTAGGCTAAAATAAATTGAGCTTGTTATAATAAGGTTAGGTAAGTTTTCTTATATATATATATATATATATATATATATATATATATATATATATATATATATATATATATATATATATATATATATATATGTATATATATATATATATATATATATATATATATATATATATATATATATATATATATATATATATATATATACAGAGAGAGAGAGAGAGAGAGGTTAAGAGAGTGGTGAAGCAATATAAAAAGAGAGCTAATGAGAGAGTGGGTGAGATGTTATCAACAAATTTTGTTGAAAATAAGAAAAAGTTTTGGAGTGAGATTAACAAGTTAAGAAAGCCTAGAGAACAAATGGATTTGTCAGTTAAAAATAGGAGAGGAGAGTTATTAAATGGAGAGTTAGAGGTATTGGGAAGATGGAGGGAATATTTTGAGGAATTGTTAAATGTTGATGAAGATAGGGAAGCTGTGATTTCGTGTATAGGGCAAGGAGGAATAACATCTTGTAGGAGTGAGGAAGAGCCAGTTGTGAGTGTGGGGGAAGTTCGTGAGGCAGTAGGTAAAATGAAAGGGGGTAAGGCAGCCGGGATTGATGGGATAAAGATAGAAATGTTAAAAGCAGGTGGGGATATAGTTTTGGAGTGGTTGGTGCAATTATTTAATAAATGTATGGAAGAGGGTAAGGTACCTAGGGATTGGCAGAGAGCATGCATAGTTAATTTGTATAAAGGCAAAGGGGATAAAAGAGAGTGCAAAAATTATAGGGGGATAAGTCTGTTGAGTATACCTGGTAAAGTGTATGGTATAGTTATAATTGAAAGAATTAAGAGTAAGACGGAGAATAGGATAGCAGATGAACAAGGAGGCTTTAGGAAAGGTAGGGGGTGTGTGGACCAGGTGTTTACAGTGAAACATATAAGTGAACAGTATTTAGATAAGGCTAAAGAGGTCTTTGTGGCATTTATGGATTTGAAAAAGGCGTATGACAGGGTGGATAGGGGGGGCAATGTTGCAGATGTTGCAGATATGTGGTATAGGAGATAGGTTACTGAAAGCAGCGAATGTCACCATGGTTGTTTAATATATTTATAGATGGGGTTGTAAGAGAAGTAAATGCGAGGGTCTTGACAAGAGGCGTGGAGTTAAAAGGTAAAAGAAGAAAACTGAAAGTGAATACAGGAAAGTGTAAGGTTATGAGGATAACAAAAAGATTAGATGATGAAAGATTGGATATCAGATTGGAGGGAGAGAGTATGGAGGAGGTGAATGTATTCAGATATTTGGGAGTGGACGTGTCAGCGGATGGGTCTATGAAAGATGAGGTGAATCGTAGAACTGATGAGGGGAAAAGGGTGAGCGGTGCACTTAGGAGTCTGTGAAGACAAAGAACTTTGTCCTTGGAAGCAAAGAGGGGAATGTATGAGAGTATAGTTTTACCAACACTCCTGTATGGGTGTGAAGATTGGGTGATGAATGTTGCAGTGAGGAGAAGTCTGGAGGCAGCGGAGATGTCATGTCTGAGGACAATGTGTGGTGTGAATATAATGCAGAGAATTCGTAGTTTGGAAGTTAGGAGGAGGTGCGGGATTGCCAAAACTGTTGTCCCGAGGGCTGAGGAAGGGTTGTTGAGGTGGTTCGGACATGTAGAGAGAATGGAGCGAAACAGAATGACTTCAAGAGTGTATCAGTCTGTAGTGGAAGGAAGGTGGGGTAGGGGTCTGCCTAGGAAAGGTTGGAGGGAGGGGGTAAAGGAGGTTTTGTGCGCGAGGGGCTTGGACTTCCAGCAGGCATGCGTGAGCGTGTTTGATAGGAGTGAATGGAAACAAATGGTTTTTAATACTTGACGTGCTGTTGGAGTGTGAGCAAAGTAACATTTATGAAGGGATTCAGGGAAACCGGCAGGCCGGACTTGAGTCCTGGAGATGGGAAGTACAGTGCCTGCACTCTGAAGGAGGGGTGTTAATGTTGCAGTTTAAAAACTGTAGTGTAAAGAACCCTTCTGGCAAGACAGTGATGGAGTGAATGA
>NC_091307.1:17415747-17438247 GCF_038502225.1 Cherax quadricarinatus
CATCCACATCATCTTTCATCCACGTCATCTTCCATCCACATCATCTTCCATCCACATCATCTTCCATCCACGTCATCTTCCATCCACATCATCTTCCATCCACGTCATCTTCCATCCACGTCTCTCTTGCTACAATATATACGTTTATCATAGATGAGGCAGCAGCGTCGAGAAAACTTGATATTCTCATTAAGCGACGAGTATGTATAACTGATCATCATCGCTTAACTCTTACGTTCAGGTACAGCACATTGTTCTGCAGGAAAACCTAAGGTAAAAACTTTAAGCATAATTATGAAGACGACAAGGACGATGATGACGATGAAATTGTATGATGAATTCCTGACTACTAACAGTAGTACCTGTCAAAAAAAATTTATTTCGAGCCTCGAAATAAATTTTACCACACCTCGAAATAAATTTTACCACACCTCGAAATAAATTTTCGAGGTGTGGTAACATCCACGAATAAAAATAGCAGTAAACTTCTGATGGTCGTCCGTGAGAGTTCTTTTGTGAAAACAAAAAAGTCTTTACGATCACTGCCGAGAAAAATCACACCAGTAACGCGAAGAGTGAGTTTAGGCAAGTGATAACTATGAAGTTATTATTCCAAGCATATATACGTGGATGAGTCAAGGAGATGTTAGGAAGTACTTCTTCAGTCATAGAGTTGTCAGGAAGTGGAACAATCTGAAGAGTGATGCAGTAGAGGCAGGGTCCATACATAGGTTTAAGAAGAGATACGATGAAGGTCATAGAGCAGGGAGAAAGTGGACCTAGTAGTGACCAGCGGAGAGACGGGGCCAGGAGCTGGAACTAGACCACAAATAGGTGAGTAACACATACACACACACACACGTACGTGTACTTAAAAAATATTCGCATAAACTCAAAAACACTGACATACACACGTGTACACGTACATACATATATATCTACGGACACATGAATGCCACTTCAAACTCACACAAGCTTTGAAGAGAAGTTGAACGAACCTCAGCCATAAACAAGTGGAGAAAAGAGGACATCTCAACCGGTTTATGGAGAAGAGTGTCCCAAAACGTGGATGGTAAAGATACAGTATCGAAACATATTAGGGTAAGAAAGAGATCGTGAAAATTCGTGAAAAAAAACATCAATTCAGTAACCTATTGTTCATATTACGCAGACTCGACCATATCAAAACAGATGACTTAAGAGCAGTTAATGGGAAAACTAATGTATACATTAATAGACTGACTAAAGTGGAAAAACATGTATGGCCGGAAAGACTGATAGAAAACAAAAATGGAATACCTTGCTTTGAAAAAAAATAGCAGTAATGAAGGCAAATTAACGGAAGACTAAAATGATAAGAGAGGATGTGGATCAGAATGAGGATGACACAAATAAGAGGGTGACAGTCTCGGAGGAGTACAGCACTAACGGTAGATAGTCATGTAGGAATAACTATGGAAAAGACAGACCTAGAATACCAGGCGAAGCTACCTCTGAATATGTCTGAAAAAGTTGAGAACTTTGAGAGGAAGGTGAAAGGGATGAAAGAGTGTGGAGCAAACTATAGAAATAGTTATGCCAAAATCATTGAAGAAAACAGAGAGATGAAATATTATGTGGTGTTGGTATAGGGATTTACTGTCATATCTAGTATTAATTTCGAAATTTAAAGGGAGATTGCCAATAATTCATGGTTCTTGAGGGAAAAACTGCAAACAAAAAAAATGTTTATCATATTTGGGTGTACCTAAAAATAAATAAAATTAAGAAAAGAAAATATCAGAGAGGCAGAATAAGACACGTACTACAATACGAGTAAATATAGAAAAAAATGAAAAAAAAAATATGAACAGCACCTAAAAATAACACTGACATAAAGAATTAGAAAGAAACGCTAAATTAAGGTGAATAAATAAACAAAATGAACATCAATAAGGATATATAAAATTTAACAAGTCTTTTACGGAGACTACGAATTTTTTTTTCAAGAATATTTCTCAGAGGTTCAATGAGAAAAAATAAATTATGATCTGTGACAAAGAAATAGTAAATAGGAGCGAGGCTGAACCAAATCTTTTATTCAAGTTTGAAAAAAGTAAACCTTGTTTAAGAAAAAAATGAAATAAATGACGACGGGGGGGGAAAAATCACTGAAATAGAGATAGAAAAGTGAAATATTTTATATAGAATATTTGAGAGTTAACTCACAAAAGACGATGTTTGAAATGTAGTGGATTTTAATCCCAAACAGATGACTTAAATAAAGGAAACCTAAATAAAAGAAGAGAAAGTAAAGAAATTATTATTAGATGCAGCCAAAATTAAAGGTATTAGGAGACATAATAACTTCATGAACTTAAAAAAAATGGGGAAAAAATCATGCTATTCACTTTACATATTTTTTTTTAAATTTTACTACAAGAAAGGTAATTTGCAGACCAATTCAAGGTGCTACAACTGACCCATAAAAGTTTAAAAACAATGACGATACTCACGTTGTCTGATAAGCGAAAAACTGGAAACATGATAACCACTTAAAAAGGTTATAAAAGGGCATAAAAAAGACCATTAAGATTTCTTTGTATCTGCAACGAGACTAACATGAAACCACATGTATACTCAGAAGAGGTGGAAGAGGAGGGATACTAGGAATGTTTTTATTCGTAAACAGATGGACTGCTGACCTATGGAATAGCTTTTTTTTTAAAGGGCGGTAATAAGTGAGAGAAAAAGTGGAAATTGTTAAAAAAAGTAATATGCGAGGAATGAAAATTTTAAAGGCAGGATAACATTAATGGTTGAGTAATTACACACGAGTGCTCACGGGCGAGCGCGCACGGGCACACGCACGCGCACACACACACACACACACACACACACACACACACACACACACACACACACACACACACACACACACACACACCAAAGAAACCGTAAAACATAAAGCATGCGTTTTTTATTGCCATGATAATAAGCATATAAAACTGTGATGTAAGTATACGCCCCATAAACAGGCTTTGTTACATGTTCCGTTGATCAGGCTTTGCAATAAATCTGCAAGGCGAGCCTGTTTATTGCTACTTAAACTGTTCCTGGGGATTGCACGAGTCTCACGGCCAAGAATTTGCTTCTGTTTATCTTATAAATGGTAATGTTCTCACCCCCTTGATCCTTGCAAAACTTACATTCACATTTAGTGACGATGAGATTTCTTGAAAAGCGTGCTATGTTGATTTTAAAGAATTAAATGCGTATAAACAGATATCAAGGATCATCAAATGCTTATAAACAGATATCAAGGATCATCAAATGCGTATAAACAGATATCAAGGTACATCATATGCATATGAACAGATGTCAAAGTGCATCAAATGTGTACAGATATCAAGATTCATCGAATGCATGTACGTAGATATCAAGGTATATCAAATTCATTCAAACAGCTATTAAGGTACGTCAAGCAATATTAATTAGTTAGGTTTATGGGTTCTAAGAGGAAATAAAGGGGATTAAGAGGATAATTGCCAGGATTAATTAAGTGGATAATAGCTGGCTTGAAAGGGATAATAGCTATCTTGAAAGGGATAATAGCTGGCTTGAAATCAATAACTGCTAGTTTGGAAGGGATAACAGCTAGCTTAAAATGGATAACAGCTAGCTTGAAAGGGATAATAGCTTGTTTGGAAGGAATAATAACTAGCTTGAAAGGGATAATTCCTGGCTTGAAATCAATAATTGCTAATTTGAAAAGGATAACAACTAGCTTCAAAGGGATAATGATAGTCAGGTTTAGGATGGTACTAGCCAGGTTTAGAATGCTAGCCAGGTTTATAAAAGATAATAGCTAGATTTGAGTTGATACGAGTCAGGTTAGTGAGGATTCGAAGACTAACGCAAAAGGGTTCCTTCAGGTATACAGAAGTAAGATTAGAGACAAGATAGACCCACTTAAGAGTAGCTCAGGTCAGATCACTGACAGTGATAAGGAAATGTGTGAAATTTTCAATTCTTATTTCTTTTCAGTTTTTGCTCAGGAAGTTACTAGCGAAATTCCAGAAATAATAAACTATGCACGATTAGGGGTAACTAGTGACATGGTCCTCAGGCAAATAGAGAAATTAAAACCTAACAAATCCCCAGGCCCTGATGAACTGTTTGCAAGGGTTTTAAAGGAATGTAAAGAGGAACTTTGCAAACCTTTGGCTAATCTTTTCAACATATCACTACAAACTGGCATAGTGCTTGATAAGTGGAAAATGGCAAATGTAATACCTATTTACAAGGCAGGTGACAGGTCCTTAGCTTCGAACTATAGACCAATAAGCCTTACCTCCATAGTGGGAAAATTTATGGAATCAATAATTGCCGAGGCAATTCGTAGCCATCTTGATAGGCATAAATTGATAAATGAATCTCAACACGGTTTTACTAAGGGGCGTTCATGTCTTACGAATTTACAAACTTTTTTGAGGAGGTAGATCATGGTAATGAATATGATATTGTGTTTATGGACTTCAGTAAGGCTTTCGATAGAGTTCCGCATCAAAGACTTTTGAGGAAACTTAAGGCACACGGAATAGGAGGAGAAATCTTTTCCTGGGTAGAGGCATGGTTGACATATAGACAACAAAGAGTTTGCATATATGGGGAGAAATCAGAATGGGGGCACGTCACAAGCGGTGTTCCACAGGGGTCAGTGTTGGGCCTCTTGTTGTTCACAATTTACATAAACGATAAAGATGAGGGAATAAATAGTGACATAAGCAAATTTGCTGATGACACCAAAATAGGCCGTCCATTTCATTCTATTGAGGACATTAGTGCACTCCAGGATGATTTGAATAGACTGGTGCAGTGGTCGGAGAAGTGGCAGATGCCACTTATAAATTGAACAGTGTAGATCTTAATACTACTGATTGCGAAAAAGATTTAATAGTTCTGGTTAGCAGTGTATAAGAGTTCGCAATAAAGCTAACAAAATCCTTGGCTTCATATCAAGAAGTATAAATAATAGAAGTCCTCAGGTTGTTCTTCAACTCTATATATCCTTGGTTAGGCCTCATTTAGATTATGCAGCACAGTTCTGGTCACCATATTACAGAATGAATATAAATGCACTGGAAAACGTACAGAGGAGGATGACAAAGATGATCCCATGTATCAGAAATCTTCCCTATGAGGGTAGACTGAGGGCCCTGAATCTGCACTCTCTGGAAAGGCGTAGAATTAGGGGGGATATGATTGAGGTGTATAAATGGAAAACAGGAATAAACAAAGGGGATGTAAATACCGTGCTGAAAATATCCAGCCAAGGCAGGACTCGCAGCAATGATTTCAAGTTGGAAAAGTTCAGATTCAGGAAGGACATAGGAAAGCACTGGTTTGGTAATAGAGTTGTGGATGAGTGGAACAACTTCCGAATACCGTAATAGAAGCTAAGACCTTGTGTAGTTTTAAAAATAGGTTGGATAAATACATGAATGGGTGTGGGTGGGTGTGAGTTGGACCTAACTAGCTTGGGCTACCAGGTCTGGTGCCGTGCTCCTCCCTTAAGTGGAAGTGACCTGACTAGGTGGTCATTGTTCTAGGCCGGGGGGGGGCATGGACCTGCTTCGCATGGGTCAGTAAGCCTGTTGCAGTGTTCCTTCTTTCTTATGTTCTTAAATTCTTGCGCGACATTTCCTGAACTGTTTTCAACATCCAGTTCAGTCCTCTTAGCCTAATCAACTTCATTCAGACAACGTCAACCTCACAATCACCCCCTCTGGTCCACCAGCCGACAACACACCACCAACACCACCCTCCCACATGTCCACCAACCGACCAGTCTCACACCACGACCAACAATCACTCGCCCTTCCGTTATACCAGCCTACCAAACACTCACTCTCTAACACACGAGCCCACTTACCACATACCTGTTAACCTCCCACAGTCTTCCCACATACATCCTTCCGCCCACTAACAACTCCTCAGCTAAAGAAAACAGAGAACAAGCCACACGGTGATGTGTGATCAGTCAAGAAAATAAAATATCTGTGCTGACCGGTGGAGCTGAAGGAGGAAAGGTAATAGAAACAGCAGAAGGAGCAGCCGCAGTAACGAGCAAGTAACACCAACCAGTAGCAGCAGCAACTAGCAACAAAAGCATCCAGTTGCAACAGCTAGAAGCAACATTAACCAGCACAAACAGCTAGCAATAGCAACCAGCAGCAACAGCAACCAGCAGCAATAGCAACAAGATGGAACAACAACCAAAAGCAACAGCAACCAACAGCAACGGCTAGCAATACCAACAGATAGCAATAGCAACAGCTAGCAATAACATGCAACAGCAGCACAAATTATCGTTGACTCACATTTTCCTGTTCGTCTAATACCTCCACTATATATTTTCTTCCTATAAAGAACTGACACTACAAACAATCACTGTATAAATAACAAAAAGGCACAATACCGTGACTGGAACGATACACAAATAACCCGCACATAAAAGAGAGAAGCTTACGACGACGACTTTGTCAATGGTCCAAGTCGGACCGAAACGTCGTCGTAAGCTTCTCTCTTTTATGTGCGGGTTATTTGTGAATCACTGTATGTCTTAATTACTCCCAGTATCTACAAGCCATCACATATCATGTATAGTATTTGAGAAAAGATGACAGATGGTGCAATATATAGCTACTCTTAGTGCAAACTATATCGTACTCCAGTAAATCTTACGAATGTTGTAATGTACTTAAGTACTACTCTCTGCAGTCTTTTTTGTACTTAACTCATTTAATGTAAACTTCACGTTTTCATTCTCCAGTTTTATGTATGAATTATTATATACCTGTAAAAGCTTAGTAGCTAACGTCTTCCTTACGGGAAGGAAACTGAGGTACAAAATAAAACTGACACACTGTACCAATGGGCCACGACACTACAAATGTTGCTATTTTGTCACACACACACACACACACACACACACACACACACACACACACACACACACACACATATATATATATATATATATATATATATATATATATATATATATATATATATATATATATATATATATATGTATAATCAGAGTACTTTTTAACTATATTCAAATTAAAAATACTCTAAGTACTTTCGTTCACAAAACAACATCCTGTTTTTATGATTATTTTGCATATATGTATATGCATTCATTCTTTTTGTGTTCACCTGAAATTTCAAATTTCATATATGGAAATTTATAAAAAAACAACATAAAAGAATTTTACCCTTATGCTTGGTTTCTGTTAACGACTAATGGTAACTGTAGCCTTTAGTTGTCGATTTTAACTGGATATTACCAGGAACTCTTGTTTTGTCATTGACTGTTGTTCTAGTATCTGTTTCTCTATTTCCTCTTTTGTTGGAGTTGTCCTCCATTTCCTTCAGATTTTTTTTTTTTTTTTTGTAAATGGACTTATTCTTTGTTTTCTCAACAAGTGTCGTAATTTATTTATTTTTTTATATTTTCTTCGTCGAAAATACGGTGAAGAAAAGATAGTGATAGTTATGTAGGGATGTTGATGGTGCTGGGAAGATGTACAAGGTTGTACAGTGAAGTTGCATATGTGTGGATAATGAAGATGAATAGTGTTCTGAGGTTGCACTAGCGTGCTTGTTTTTTGGACTGGCTTGCCATGGGTTCGAATCCTGCCCAGTCCGCGAGCTGTTTACAATGGTGTTATTACGAATTAACGAGTAGATGAATGGTGTTGAGTAAAAGGACACAAGTGCAACTAATGCGACATTTTGCTGTGATAAAGTTTCGCTTTCCAAGAGCTTGACAAAGCTCCTGGAGAGCAAAACGTTGCTATAATTTAATGTAGCATTAGTTACACTTGTGTCCTACCCGATACATTGTCGGTAATTCTACTAACATTATTACAAGATGAATGATGCTGATGTGATGATGCAGGGATGCACAGGGAGGTCGAGTAGTTAAAATCAAATGATGCGCAGCGTTGAGCAGTGATGATGGATTGTGTTCTGAAAGTGCAAAGGGATGAGTAGTGAAGGTGAGTGATTCTCTCAAGGTGAATGACGTTATTATACTAAGATATCTAGAATTCACAAACCACGGTACGGGTGGGGTTAGAACCCATCAATCGCCATGGGTTCACACCCCATCCGCTCCGTGGTTTTCTTGTAATAGTGTTATTATGATTTCGTGAATCATGTCTAGAGTTGTATAGAAGAAAGCAATGTTAATGAAATTGTCAAGTTGTGACATTTTTCATAACGAGGAGAGCAGGACTAACGAGAGATCAGTGTTAAACAGCAGTGAAACAAATTTCTCGTTGACCACCCTCAAAGATCAGAAATACCGATCGAGAATTGGTAGTAAGGGGAGCCAGTGAAAGAAAGGAAGAGGGGGACACGGATGGAATGGGAAAGGTAGAGGAATGGAGAAATGATAAAGATTTTTAATAAATAATAACCAGACAATTATTTAATAAAAGAAGAGCAGACGGAGAGTTAAATATTTGTAAACAGGGAGAATGAACTGTCTATTAATGTAAAGTTAGATAACGAGAGAGAGAGAGAGAGAGAGAGAGAGAGAGAGATAGAGAGAGAGAGAGAGAGAGAGAGAGAGAGAGAGAGAGAGAGAGAGAGAGAGAGAGAGAGAGAGAGAGAGAGAAGAGAGAGAGAGAGAGAGAGAGAGAGAGAGAGAGAGATCACATAAAAAGGAGAGAAAAAAAACAAAATGGGAGAAAAAACCAATGAGCAAGTGGAAGGAGCAAGAATCCTCCCTCAAAACTTGTGCCGAGAAATTAGTATCATTTATCTTGTCTATTCCTGGCACTCGGCTCACGTGATTCCTGCCTTCTCTTCGCCCACCTCTTCAACCTCATTCTTCTCCTTTCCTTTCCCTTCTACTTTTTTTCTTTCTTTAACTTATTCATTTTTTCCTACTCTTCATACTTCTTTAGCACTTTCTCCTCCCTAATCCTTCTTTTCCTCTTCTCCATTTCTTCTTCCTTCTGATTCTCTGCTTCTCCTCTACGCATTACTGGATTGTAGCCGGTGTCACTAACTCACCCAAGGGAACTCATAAAGTTTACTAAATCCACGTGATTATAGGCAGCGGGGAGGAGTGAAGAGAGACCGAGGAGAAGGGACGAAAGAAGGGACGGAGAGAGAGAAGGGGACGCTACAAGAATGCTTGTAAACGGGGCGATGGAAGAGGTATCGAGGGAGTGTCGCTGTAGGAATCAACGTTAAATAAACTATTGAGTTGGAGATAGGAAAAAGGGAATAGGAACGTTGATGTGATAAACGAGATGGAACAGGAAGCAATGCTATGAGGACCAGCGGAAGGTATTCGCATGAAAGATAATGAAGACAAGATGAATGTAATGATAAAGGAAGGTAAAGGAAGGATAGAACATGAAAGAAATTAGGGGGAATAGATGAAAGTAGGGAAGAACGGAGGTAAAGGGAAAGTGGTAGGTTCAGAAGGGAGAGTAAAGATGACACAGGAGGGGGGGGGATAGCAAGGAGGAGAAATGGCATGAAGAGAGACGCTCTTTCAAGGTAACAGTAAGAAGAGATTAAACGAGAGGAGAAGTACGACACAGCAGAGAGGCAGATAATCCCGGATCATGGAAGACAACAACCAAGAAATTGCCTATTACTCTCCTCCAACTCATTCACCCAAAATTCGTGAACGAGATTTGGCTCCCCACAAATTACACGATATTTACCCCCGAAATACGGCGGCTGGGATCGCATAATTACTGGTTCAAGCATTTGGGTGGCGCGCCCCGCAAGGCGGATTTGCTGGAAAATTGCAGCGTTATGTTTATCACTGGACGAGGGACATTTGGTGCCCAACCTTGAGGGTGATGACGAGAACCGTCACATTACTCTTGGGTTTATGCTACAATGAAAACAAGGAAAGAGAGAGAGAGAGAGAGAGAGAGGCAAAGAGAGAGAGAGGCAAAGAGGAGAGAGGCAGAGAGAGAGAGAGAGCGAGAGAGAGAGAGAGAGAGAGAGAGAGAGAGAGAGAGAGAGAGAGAGAGAGAGAGAGAGAGAGAGAGAGAGAGAGAGAGAGAGAGAGAGAGAGAGAGAGAGAGAGAGAGTTAATGTGTGTGTGTGTGTGTGTGCGTGTGTGTGTGTAAGCGATTACGATCCTCTGACTGATTATGACAGAACAGGCAAACCTATCCACATAGCACAAACGAATACTTAGCTCCGGAGATTTATCTGCTTACGGAACTAATAAACAATCCCTCTTACGTTCCTAAAAGTAGGATAAAATGATCCAAGTATTCAGTATTTGTGATCTTGGTTTACTGTTTACTGTGATTTTATTGCATATATATATATATATATATATATATATATATATATATATATATATATATATATATATATATATATATATATATATATATATATATATATATATACATATATATATATATATATATATATATATATATATATAGATATATATATATATATATATGCAATATATATATATATATATATATATATATATATATATATATATATATATATATATATATATATATATATATATATATATATATATATATATATATATATATATATATATATATATATATATATATATATATATATATATATATATATATATATATATATATATATATATATATATATATATATATATATATATATATATATATATATATATATATATATATGCAAAAAACTCTTCACTGCTTTCAGTAACCTACCTCCAGTTCCATACATTTGCAACATCTGCCACATTGCCCGCTATTCACCCTGTCATATGCCTTTTCCAAATCCATAAATGCCACAAAAAACTCTTTACCCATATCTAAATACTGTTCACCTATATGTTTCACTGTAAACACTTTGTCTACACACCCCCTACCTTTCCTAAAGCCTCCTTATTCATCTGCTCTCCTACTCTCCGTCTTACTCTTGATTCTTTCAATAACAACTCTACCATACACTTTACCAGGTATACTCAACAGACTTATCCCCCTATAATTTTTGCACTCCTTTTTGTCCCTTTTGCCTTTATACAAAGGAACTATGCATGCTACCTGGTAATCCCTAGGTACCTTACCCTTTTCCATATATTTATTAAATAAAAGCACCAACCACTCCTAAACTATATCTCCACCTGCTTTTAACATTTCTATCTTTATCCCATCAATCCCAGCTGCCTTACCCCCTTTCATTCTACCCACTGCCTCACGAACTTTTCCCACATTCATAATTGGTTCTTCCTCACTCCTACAAGATGTTATTCCTCCTTGCCCTATACACGAAATCACAGCTTTTCTATCTTCATCAACATTTAACAATTCCTCAAAATATTCCCTCCATCTTCCCGATACCTCTAAATATATATAAGACTGGAAGACTAATCTAATTGATTTCTTCTTTCATCTGACTCATTAACTAGTAGCAGCACTGAAATGTGAGGATTTTTGCATCATTAGGCGACAGCTGTACTAGAGGACTAATTTAGGCAATGTTCTGATTCGTGGAGAATATTTTTTTGGCAGTGGTAAATATTTTGTTTCCTGCGACATAGACCCAAGAACTGTCTATGTAATACTATCGCATTTAATGCTAATTTTAATGGGCCTCTCTCAATTATTTTTAATGAGTACTCTAATTTCATTTGGCACCGTGGACAATCATCATAATTCATTATTAACTGCATTTGCAGGTCGTTTCATTTATTGCTGTAATTTAATCGTAGCTTTTGTGTTATTGAATTTGCTTTATTTAAAGTGGTTCTCTTTTTGTGATTGCCACAGTGATAATCAGTGTTTATGATATAGGTATTTACTACTAAAAATAATATAGCAAAATTCTTTCCAAATACAATGGCTTCTAAAATTTATATGTAGCTGGTAGTTGAAGTGATTAGACAAGAGTACAAAACTAAATCTAAAATTTAGACCATTCTAACATTTTTCTATCTGGTTGATCATAAATATTGCTACATAAAACCGTCTCCAAAAATATAGTGTTCTGACTCAAGCTCATCATCAACTATTCCATTCCATTATTCGTGAGAGAAGAGCAAGACCCAAAACATTCGTAATATATCAACCTTTTGACTGAAAACTTTAGAATACGAATAATTTGAAGGTCAGCTTTCTTCGGACTGAATGACACTCCAACGAATTTAACCTTTTAAGATTATGGAGTATGAAACAGATGACATTACAAATGAAACCTCTCATGAAACGCCGAGCATGTCTCTCTAGCGAATGTTTAATGATGTAGAAATGAGGTTTATATATTGACGTGTCCAGTTTAGACAGGGAAGACACTAAGACAACTAGATACGCATATAAAGAGTGAGACTCCAGTAAGCTACTTTAAAAAAATTTCTTAAAAGGAACTTGAATAACGATGTGGTGGAATCAGATTCCATACACAATTTTAAGAGTGGATTTGATAGCGTTCTCGTGGACCTCATATAAATAAAAAAGTCCTTTTCCATACGAGTATTTATCCTGATATGTATATTCGGTACTAGTCTAAGTATTATGTCTACCGTTAGATCTTTCTCCTTCTCCGTATTCTGTTTCCGATCTTCTTTTTTCCTTCCCTACTTTTATTTACCTTTCATTGCTGTGAATGAATCTAGAAGCCACTTGTTCACTCAGTCCTACAGCCTCTTAAATTACTGTAGACTTTTTTCTGTCTTCTGTTATAAAGTGAGGGGGAAAGAGGAGAGAAATTTTGATGTTGCATTCCAATTAGGAAAATACTTCAGTTAAGCAAATGTTAGAAATATTCGGTACACTACTGAAAATGCCAGTGAAGTATTTAGAGACAAACATTAGTACTGCTACTTAATACAAACGTTAGCATGGAATTACCACATACCAGCAATGCTAGGAAAATAATTAATGCCAATAATCATAATTGTTCTCTGGGTCTCTTTTATATAAACGAAATTGTACTATCCAAAATGAAACCGCAAAAAAATACGACTTGTACTTAGTTTCCTCAACATCAATATGCTTAACTCTTACAATTATTCTCTTCCATATACAGCACCAGTGGCGGAGACTATATCTGGCCACACCTGCCGGTACACAGGAGGGACCCTTAATAATTGCTTCCCCTCCCCCCTTACAGATCCCTCCTAGGGCCAGGCAAATAATCTTCAGAGGGTGCGTGCTGAAACTCCAACTAAATCACCCTAACTGCTGATTATACTGACTAGCCGAGACGTGATAATGAATGAGCCTTAGACAGGTAATTAGGGATATTTCTTAAGAAGCTGATGAAGTTAGTTCGTCATGTAGATAGTGAGCCCTGAGTTACGAGTTAAGGTGTCAGTGTGACTGAGGAGGTGGAAGTTATGGTGAGTACTCGGACTTCTGCCTGTCGTAATAGCCTCGCTTTCAAGTTTATTTTTTCTTTTACATATATAGTGTTTTAATTTTTTCTGATAAAGTTCGGATGCTGACGCAGCTGTTATTCCAAGCGACACCTCGAGTTACACGTGAAGAAACACACGGGTTAATAAGTCACTGTTTGGCTACTAACTTGAAGACAGTAAATTTATATACAGGCGACAGGTCACTTTATTCTGACCATAAATCGCGTTATTGTAGCAACAGTTCAATCTATTCTGGCAATACCTCACGATATTCTAGCAACAGTTCCGTTAATTCCGGCAATATCCTCCGTTATTGCAACAGTTCCCTTAATGATGACAATAGCTCCCGTTATTATAGCAACAATCAACTTTATTCTGACAATATCGACGTTATTCTATCAACAGTTCCCTTAATTGTGACCGTAGCTCAAGTTATTGCAACAGTTCACTTTATTATAACAATAGCTCCCGTTATTCCAGCAACAGTCAACTATATTCAGGTGCCCGTTAGTGTTCTGGTGACGTGCCCTTTATAATAAAATTTCATGTGCATTTTTTTCGATGAATATTTATAAGGAGAGGAGCGTAGCGAGAAAATTAACGAAGTTGAAGTCGAGAGTTGACGGCAAGCCGAGGTGACTCCAAGACGTTGATTAAAGACCTAAGATGCTTTGCCAGAAAATGAGTTTCCTGTCTCTTGTCTTCTGGTCTTTTATCATATTTGTTTCTCTCTCTGTGTCTCCCTTGTCCTCTGTATCTGTGTCTCTTTTGTTTATGAGATTCTTGTGTGTATGAATGCAATTCTATATGCTTCTCCCTCTCCCTTTCTTCCTCTTTCTCTTCCCCTCCCTTCCCTCTGTCTGTCTGTGTGCCTGTCTGTCTGTCTTTCTGTCTCTCTGTCTCTCTCTGTCTCTCTGTCTGTCTGTCTCTCTCTCTCTCTCTCTCTCTCTCTCTCTCCATTTCTCTCTCTGAAACGCAGGGAGACGTCAAATGATTTTATTACGGAAGCTAATAAGATGGTACAGTCCCAGAAGCACACCACAGATCGGCTTAAGTTCATGTTTTCATAACAGGTGGAGATCTGAAATTAGGAAATCCTTCGTTTCTCTAGACAGTTCCAGGAGAGTTAGAGACAAGAGATTACGTATTTTTCCTTCACTATTACAGTGAAATGCACTGAAGAAAAATTAGTTGAGGGTCAGGCTAATTTTTGTGGAAAACAATGTATGACAGAAAAATGATACAAGGAAGATCTTAAAGCCCATAACAGCTTTAAGAAATCCACTGACAGCTCTATGCACCCACATCATCTTTTCCAACTTTCATAAACTTACTGGGTGGGAAAATGGAGGTGAGGCTCATCAACACAAATGCCTAATCTACGAAAACGCTAATGGGAGCTCCACAGCACACACACAACTATTCGGGAAAACGCCCATTTCAAAATCAAAGGAAAAGGATATCAGTCTGTATCCCCATGGAAAATGAATTCATCTAAGAAGAGAGCTCATCTTCAGCTACCAATGTCCACACAAAAGACACAAAGGAGCCCAGAAAGGAAAAGGAGCTTATATAGTGGTAGTAATAAGCATGGGGGCGGCGACCCCAGAATTGGGACAAAGGACCTCCCTCGTGCTGCCGCCGAGGCAAGTTTCCTGGAAGTCGCGAGTAATGTTGACAAGGCTTGCGCCTAGGGAGCAGATCCTGTTCTTCTCATGCTGGCGGGGGTCTTGATGCTGCTACTGATGCCGCTCATGTTGCTGTTAAAACTGGTGGTGGTGGTTCTGTAGGTCTTGATGCTGTTGTTGTTGGTACTGATAGTGGTGGGGGGCGTTGCTGATACTGGAGACGCTTCTAGTGATGTTCTTGACGCTGCTGAGGTGATAGTGTTGCTAATGGTAGCGGTGTTGGTTTTGGTGTTAATGGTGGTGATAATGCTGACAGTGGTAACGCTGTTGCTGGTGCTGCTGTTGGTGGTGCTGGTACCTTTGGTGGTGCTGCAAGTGGTAATGCTGTTGCTGGTGCTGCTGTTGGTGGTGCTGGTACCTTTGGTGCTATTGTTGGAACTGCTACTGGTATTGGCGCTGGTGTTGATGGTGCCTGTGCTGCTGCTGGTAGCAGTAGTTTTGGTGCTACTGGTACTTGTGCTGCTGTTGGGAGTAGCAGTTTTGGGGCTAATGTTGCTGGCGTTGGTTCAGCACGTACTATTGCTGGTATTGGTGCTGCTGGTGCTAGTGTCAGAAGCTCCTGCTGTTGCTAGTTATATATGCTCTACTTAATGACGAACCTGCTTTTGCTAATGTTAATGCTACTGTTCCTACTGTTGGCGCTACTGTCGCAAGCAGCTACGGCTTGTGTGTATGTGCTGCTATCACTGATGCTGCTGTTGCTATTGCTGCTGACACCATATTTATCCAATTTAAAATATAGACGTCTTGTAATTGAAAGGGTGATGATGCTACTGCATGTGATTGACCAGTGCTGATGTTCTTTCTCGTGCTGCTACTGCTGCTATTCCTGGTGTTGACTTTGCTTCTACTTTCAACACCACAACTATCCTTTCAACAATACTGAAGTCTTGTAGTAGACTTGGCTACCGTTGCTATTTTGTTTTGCATAGCTGGTGCTTACGTTTTTGAACTTGCTCTTGTTAGTGCTGAGACGGCAAGTGTAGCGTCTACTTGGTAGGAGATGTGTTGGCGCTGCTACAATCCTAGAGATCCTTCAAACCAGTTCCTGTTACCACACTGCTGCTTCCTTTACTCGCACCTTCTCCACATCCTCTGATGTAACTCACTTCATTTTTTTTCCCACATATTTTTGTTCTAGGCTCTGACTCAATTTCCCTCGCTCCTCGTGCATTATCCTCGACTTTTATCCCGCACAATTTCATCTTTTACTCACACATTCTCTCTCTCTCTCCCTCTCTCTTTCTTTCTCTCTCGCCCTCACACATATTTAAGCCTTCATCTTTCACACGCCTTTTTAATGATTTTTTATAAATGAAGTCATGCCTGTTATGCCCTATGTTATATACTTACATATATATATATATATATATATATATATATATATATATATATATATATATATATATATATATATATATATATATAAATATTATTGTAATCACGGACGAGTGGCATTTAATCAATAACAACACTGCGACTAGCCGAGGACTCGAACCCATGTCGTTTTGGCCCGCCTCATGATGAGCGAAAATCAAATGACGCTCAAACCCACGGGACCAGCATATTGTACAAGAATCACACCCAGCAGAGCTAGGTGTTTTGCCGCGATTCGAAGACAGATCCGAGGTCAGAGGCACCCACACTACCGTATGTCCTCGGATCGCGGTAAAACACCTAGCTATGCTGGGTGCGTGATTCTTGTAGGATTTGGTGTTCCTGTGGGTTAGAGCGTCATGTGATTTTCGCTCACCATGAGGCTGGCCAAAACGACATGGGATCGAGTCCTCGACTATTCGCAGTGTTGTTTTATATAAATATATATATATATATATATATATATATATATATATATATATATATATATATATATATATATAATATTCTATGCAATGTACTACATTTAAAATGCAAAAAACATGCATACGTATTTGTGTGTATATATATGTCGTGCAGAATAGATAAAACTTGAGATTTAGGCTTAAATAGCAACATTCTTGTGTATGCAATAATTTTGCAAAAATCAAAGTGAACCTAACGAAAAAAAATATATTTCATTGTGTTTGTTTATTATTAAATTACTGTAAACTTATGTAAAATATCTATAGTTGGATGAGGCTAAATTAAATTGTGCTTCTTATAATAAGGTTAGGTAAGTTTTTCTGAGGTTCTTTTGGAATAAAATTATTAATTTTTACATTAACATAAATTAAAAAATACATATCTTTAAGCGTTAAAGAGAAAATTTTAGAAAAGGCTTAATTTTAAATGAGTTCTTGCTAAATGACCAATTTTACCTATTTGGCACGTATATATATATATATATATATATATATATATATATATATATATATATATATATATATATATATATATATATATATATATATATATATATATATATATATATATATATATATATATGCAAAACAACCACTGTGAAAGAATAGAGAAATTCCAAGCGCTTTCGTGACTACTCACATTATCAAGGAACAATGGAAGGGTTAGGCATACTAGGTTATCAGGTGGACTTATGGGTCGTTATAACAGAGAAGAGGACATGTTAGGTCCTGTGTTTGCTCGGCGGTGGACCGTATAAGGACAGGAGCCGGACCCCACAGGGTATTGAGCTCCCTCTCGCTGTTTCCCCTCTTTTTTCCGTCTTTATTTTTGTTTCTACCACAGTCCATGCTCACTTTTACATTAATTTAATCCTGCGTTGATGACTTTTCCTTCATATTTTCTAGTGAAAAAACTTACGAATCTGCTCATATATTTTATAAATTTAATTAGCTTAACAATAGCCTTTGCAATATATAATTTCGCATTTTTGCGTTGGAACATTTTCACTGCGTAACTTATCTCATATTTTCACTTACATAATCGATTCTATCATATATCATTATCTCATATTTCTTACCTAATATAGTATTTTCCTCATCTTTTATACCACCAGTAATAACCGTAATTTTTAAAGGGGTGAACCAGTAAGCCAGCGGATCATCATATGACTAAGATCTGCGTCAGTAAACGCTTGTCCTATTTCCTGATAAACCTTACCTAACCTAACCTAACCTAACCTAACCTAACCTAACCTAACCTAACCTAACCTAACCTAACCTAACCTAACCTAACCAAACCTAACCTAACCTAACCTAACCTAACAGTAACCGTAACCGTAACTAACGTAACTCAACCTAACCTAACGTAACGTAACGTAACGCTGCCTAACCTAACCTAACCTAACCTAACCTAACCTAACCTAACCCAACCTAACCTAACCTAACCTAACCTAACCTAACCTATCCAAGCCTGGCGTAACGTAACGTGGCCTAACCAACCAACCTAACGTAACGTAACGTGCCCAACGCCTAACCTAACCTAACCTAACCTAACCTAACCTAACCTAACCTAACCTAACCTAACCTAACCTAACCTAGCGTAACGTAACGTAACCTAACCTAACCTAACGTAACGTAACGTAACGTAACGTAACCTAACCTAACCTAACCTAACCTAACCTAACCTAACCTAGCGTAACGTAACGTAACGTAACCTAACCTAACGTAACGTAACGTAACGTAACGTAACCTAACCTAACCTAACCTAACCTAACCTTACACACCTCCACTTTCCTTTTCTCACATTTGTTCTTATTTGTTCATTAACCTGCCCATTACTTATTATTTATTTATTTATCCAGTTATCTATTTATTCGCTAATTTATTCTTTCGCTTCTTTCGTTCTTGCTTAGAATATAAGTTCTGACTTTTCCCTCTGTAAAAGAAAAAAAAAACAAGCTGAACAACATATGTAAATGATACAAAAGTTTCCAACTTATGAAAATTATATATATGCATTTTTCTGTAATAGCAGCAAAAAAAAAATGAAATGTAATAGATGTATTTTTCCCTGTACCTCATTAAATAATTTTTATATTAATCTGATTTATTCAACTCTCAACTGCTTATGTACCTCTTTACTCGCCTGTCTCCTTGTTTCTCTTTGTACTCTCCTTCCTCCATTTTTCCTTCAAATTATTCTTTCTTCCCTGCTTACTGTATTTTTTCTTGCCACTCTCTATGTATCACATTACTGATGGAAAACAATACTGACAGATCATTGAATAAAACATGTGCAACTCACTGGTATATTTTCGCCTAAATTCCACTGAAGAAGCCGGTTGTGAAGGCGAAATATTTCGGCGCTAAAGATACCTAAGTGTTGCATATGCGTATTATTCATCCTCTTTCTACATATTAACTATAATCCTAAGTTTCCTTCTCTTTCCCATCTTTTTCTCTGAGGTAATGTCTTTCATTAACCTCTATCTACTCTTTTTAGCCAGAAGGAATCGTATAGAGGTTGAGTATAGTCAGGTTAACATAAATAAAATACAAACAAGAATCCTAACTTGAGTCTATATTATCATGTATGGTCTATTATCTGCTTTAATCAGGTATGCAAATAAGGACATGCCACTTCAAATATGTTTATGGAAATAATTATATACATTTAATAAAAATTATTAAACAAATAAAATTCAAAGTTATATTGCATTTCTAAACTTAATGTATAAGGTTTACTAATTTTTTTTACTGATTCCGAAATCAAACTCATTCATCCTTTCATAGATCTAACGCTGCTCACACTCCAACAGCACATCAAACCTCAAAAACACTCGTGTAAGCGTAACTTGCCTTCATATTACAGCTTCTAAACCTTCCTTCCAGCCTTTCCCTAGACGTCACTACACCTATCAACCTCATATTTATATACTGGTAGTAATGAATCTTCATGAGCAAACCATCCATCCCAACACTCTCACTTACCCAATATTAATTATACATTATATACCATGGTAGGTTTAAAGAGACTATCCCAAGATCTAATTCAAAACTTTACTTATGCGATCCGAACCTCAATGACCACTGAGCGAACGAGATAGATCTCTCCCTCTCTCTCTCTCTCTCTCTCTCTCTCTCTCTCTCTCTCTCTCTCTCTCTCTCTCTCTCTCTCTCTCTCTCTCTCTCTCTCTCTCTCTCTCTCTCTCTCTCTCTCTCTCTCTCTCTCTCTCTCTCTCTCTCTCTCTCTCCCTCCCTCTCCCTCTCTCTCTCGTCTTCCTTCCCACATCACACATTCAATCTCTCGTAATTAAAAAATTCCCACTACCTTCGCTAGGGAGCAAGAGTACTGGACTTACTAATAATGTATTGTGTATCTGTAATGTCTTTTGAGAATACTGAGTACAAGTTATTGCTGTTCTACGAAGCAGTATCGCTCTAATAATAATAATAATAATAATAATAATAATAATAATAATAATAATAATAATAATAATAATAACAATAATAATAGCAATAATAATAATAATAATAACAACAACAATAATAATAATAATAATAATAATAACAACAACAACAATAATTAATAATAATAATAATAATAATAATAATAATAATAATAATAATAATAATAATAATGAAAATAATAATAATAATAATAATAATAATAATAATAACAATAATAATAATAATAATAATAATAATAATAATAATAATAATAATAATAATAATAATAATAATAATAATAATAATAATAAAATAATAATAATAATAACAATAATAATAGCAATAATAATAAAAATAATAATAACAATAATAATAATAATAATAATAATAATAATAATAATAATAATAATAATAATAATAATAATAATAATATGATAAGGAAGAAGAAAAATAAGTTATGCAATGGTAAATGGGAATCACGAGTGGTGCAATAAAAAAAACTAAAAAAAAGGTAAATACAACACCGCAAATGTACAGACGAGCCTGGCCCATGGCCGGGCTCCGGGAATAAAAAAAAAATTCTGGAAACTCATCACTGGTATATCAAAGGTATGGGCGAGCAGAGAAGTTTCGTGAGTCGAAGAAACAAGAGCGTCGGGTCACCACATACCACACACAACAGCCTGCTTGAACTAGATGACACATTTTAAAGCTTTGCAGTCACTTTAAAAATTAAATCAACTGAGGTGAAAAAAAAATAATCATCCTGAAATTAATTGGTTTTCCTTCTTTCATTGGTTTGAAATAACTTTATTAAAAATGAAAAATTAAAGGAATAATAAAATAACTTAGTTATATTCTGAACCAACGTTAAAAAACTTCTTTTAAAATTTACGTATTATAAAATGTGCACAGAAAAAGATGGGAGGAATAATGCATCAAAAAAGTATCATTAATTAGCTGTCTTTACCGATCTCTAAATAATTATTACAATTGTAATAAAGTGCAAAGTAATGTGCAAGATTTTACCCCCTTGTGGACATATTAAAATATATCTCAATAACAGACGGGGTTTATATATATATATATATATATATATATATATATATATATATATATATATATATATATATATATATATATATATATATATATATATATATATATATATATATATAAAATATATATATATATATATATATATATATATATATATATATATATATATATATATATATATATATATACATGTGTGTGTGTGTGTACTCACCTAGTTGTACTCACCTAGTTGAGGCTTGCGGGGGTCGAGTCCGAGTTCCTGGCCCCGCCTCTTCACTGATCGCTACTAGGTCACTCTCCCTGAGCCGTGAGCTTTATCATACCTCTGCTTAAAGCTATGTATGGATCCTGCCTCCACTACATCGCTTCCCAAACTATTCCACTTACTGACTACTCTGTGGCTGAAGAAATACTTCCTAACATCCCTGTGATTCATCTGTGTCTTCAGCTTCCAACTGTGTCCCCTTGTTACTGTGTCCAATCTCTGGAACATCCTGTCTTTGTCATGTTATATAATGTGTGTGTGTGTGTGTGTGTGTGTGTGTGTGTGTGTGTGTGTGTGTGTGTGTGTGTGTGTGTGTGTGTGTGTGTGTGTGTGTGTGTGTGTGTGTGTGTGTGTGTGTGTATAATTACATTTTATAAATTACGTATTTGCAGCTACAAAAATGAAATTTATATTCGCAATATTTAGCCATTTGTTATATCGTAAAATTTTAAAAATTACCAACGGCTTTTTTTCTCATATAAACTTATTTTCATGAATTTGATTTCATTCCGCCTAATATATCTGTTTTTTATTAAAGACAAGTATCGTTCCTTCATTATTATTTCTTACCAAGTTTATAGCCGCTTTTTCCTGGTAATGGTAACGTGAAATCTCGTTATCAATCATATCTGCTTTATTATGGACGTTAGCACAACGCTCGTTGGCTGTCTTGGTGAGGTGTCGTTGGCAGGTTCTTGAACCTCTGTATTTGGGCTGAAATACTTTATTACTCATTATTCGAGAATATTATTATTTTTTGCTTTTGACAAAAATGATATACTTCATAAT
>NC_091307.1:17443247-17450747 GCF_038502225.1 Cherax quadricarinatus
TGACTTGAATAATGCACAAATAACCCGTACATAGGATTATTTGTGTATATATTTATGTTCTATGTCATTTGGGTGACAGTCATTGTATAGTACTTATACAGATTGAATGTACATACATTTCTTGATCTCAACCGAACTACTTTACACTGAGCAGTGTATTGCGATCTCTCTTTTTTTTTTTTTTTACACAGGGTTTGACAAGGTTAAGGATCCCTAGCTTTATTGACAAGCTATTTACAGGTTAAGGATTCCTAACTTTATTGGCAAGCTAAGAGTTGTTACCTACATCAGCTCATTTGAAAGCATTTTTATTGTTATGAGACATACAAGTAGGGAACAGGATGAAGTTGGAGCCATCTGTGGGCCAGTATTTTCATTTGATCAATTGACTTTATCTCGTTGACATCATTATGCTGTATGAATGTGTTCCATACTCGAGTCATCCTGGGTATATATGATCTCAGATGGAGTGATGTTCTGGAGAAGGGTACAGCCAGAGTGAAGTTGCTGCTTTCTGCCCGTCTTGTGGTATAAAAGCTTGTTTTACGCTCTCTCTCTCTCTCTCTCTCTCTCTCTCTCTCTCTCTCTCTCTCTCTCTCTCTCTCTGTCTGTCTCTCTGTCTCTCTCTCTCTCTCTCTCTCTCTCTCTCTCTCTCTCTCTCTCTCTCTCTCTCTCTCTCTCTCTCTTTCTCTCTCTCTCTCTATCTCACTCTCGGCCGTCATCTCACTTCCCTTCCCTCCCTCCCATCGCCTACCTTCCTCTACCTTGTAATTAATTATCTATTTGCAGGCGCAGAGCTACGCTCGTGGTGACCCGATCTCGGTGTTCAATTTTCCATCTATTATTTCGCAGTTTCCTCTGACTGTAGTACATATTATCTACTCTTGCCTACATTTCTCTATTTAAATTATTATACTCCATGCGTCTTTGGTCATCACTTTTTTTTTAGTTAGAATCAGGAAGGGGAATCATCCCCCAAAGGCCCCCTTCCCCGAATAAAAATGATAATCATATCGCTTCTTCATGACTAGTCCTCTAGCCCCTTCTACCAATCAGATCGCCACCCCTAATCCCATCCTATAATCTTTCTTTTTTTTTTTGTCTATTTATCCATTTTGTAGTTTTTTTTTCTTTGATCTCCTAAAAGTTTTTTTCTCTTACGATTTATAATTTATTCCGCCTATATTTTGCAAATTGCAAATCCATCTACCCATACGTTTAAGTTCTATGTGATTTGGGTGACTGTCAGTGTACCGTAGTTATACATACGTAATGTACACAGACTTCTTGATCTGAACCGAACTCCTTCATATTGTGTTGTTGTCAAGGTATTTTATATGTTTTTACCTCTAATGTCTTTTCATAGACTTTGCTCAATGTAAATAAAAAGGTTACACAATGTCTGTTGAATGCGAGTGACTGTAGTAATCTTGTTAGGGTCGTCAGTTCTCTCTGCAGATGGGCCCTTTTATGTGGCGCTCTCTAGTGAGGGAATTCTCTTAATTTTTCTCTGTTTCTTCATCTGCTGTCTTTCCTCTTCATTCTTAGGGGTGTTTCTCTTTTCTTTTTCTCACTTTTTCTTTCTTTAGGGGAGGCGACTTTTGTCTCCTCACTTCACCTAGTCCAGGTAAATATTAGAGATCTTTATTATTGGGGTTATCTAGTGTTTTGAGGATTTCAGGGTTAATTAGTTTTGTTCAATATTGTCTGATGCCTGGCCTTCAACTTCATGTATTTTGCCTTATGTTTTCTCTCAGTCTGCAGTTTATGGCTTAATTCCCCATGGGGAGAGAGAGAGAAAGAGAGAGAGGGAGAGAGAGAGAGACAGAGACAGACAGACAGACAGACAGACAGACAGACAGACATACAGACAGACAGACAGACAGACAGACAGACACAGAGGCAGAGGGAGAGGGGGAGAGGGGCTTAATGGGAAAGGGATTTGTTTATAAATTCACTGGCAATATACCGACTTGAATGGTCTTGGGTGATTTTTGTACGGACTGCATACATGGTTGTGAATGGTCTGGGACTGATCTCTTTACATAAAACGCTCTTTACATTCCGGAGATTTCTGAAAAGACCTTGATGCCTTTACACCTGCCGGTCAACCTCCACGCACCTTATCTATGACCTGCCTTTGAAGACGTGCCTTTTTTTAATCGACTTGGTACTCGGGTTTCAAGTGACCTTTATAATATCACGATTCATCTCCTTATAAAGAACACGAACGTTTCTCAACCTTTTATCCCTTGCGGAATCCTTGAAATAATTTTCATGTTTCAGGGAACCCCTACATAAAAATTATTATATATCATTATTAATAATTTTTTTTTCTTTTGTGAACTTAAAGTTCATAACGAAAATATAATTTTTTTCTGAAAACTGATTTAACCAAAAAGTAACTTACGTTTATTATAATTCCCAAGATTTTTCCAAGGATATACCGTACTTGTATAGTAAAATTACCAACATGAAATTAAACACAAAAAAATATATTTACATTTTATTAGCCTACTTCTCACTTTTCGTGTGCTTGCTTTGGGTCAGGATAATTTTATTTTACGTTTAGCTCTCCTTATTCCGTTTATTTTAATTTGGTTTCCTTTCTTGTTATATTTATTTAATAAAGATCCAGTTAAAATTATAATGTGTTTGAGCTTTTATTTATTTGGCTGTTATGACGCAGGAAAACCCACCGTTGATATGCCTTTGATGTACCTTTGAAGAGTTTCGAGAGTTTCTCTACTCTCTGAGCCCGGCCATGGGTCAGGCTCGTCTGGTGCTAAGTAAGACTTAGGTTTGAATGATCTTCCGTCTCACCTTTTCACAGAACAACGTTCAATATTTCCCCATTTTCCATTTTTCTTCCTCGTACCATGAAATTTAAAATCAGGTTAAATTTCTTAGCTCATCTGTACGTTCCTTTAACTCATATATAATAATTTTTCTTTATGTGGTCGGTATCTGATATTAGTTGCTTCATAAATAACAAAAAGGCACAATACGTGACTGGAACAATACACAAATAACCCGAACATAGGAGGGAGGAGCTTACGATGACGTTCGGTCCGACTTGGACAATTTACAGAGTCACACTTTGCAAATGGTCCAAGCTGGACCGAAACGTTGTCGTAAGCTCCTCTGTCCTATGTACGGGTTATTTGTGTACTAGTTGCTCCAGTTCTGCTATTTACTGCTCGAGTCTAAAGATCACTGAATAACGCTAATTAATTAGCACCTTACATAAAATACACAAACGCATCTGAAATATCCAAATCCTTTGAAGCACAATGAATGTCACGAAATGTAAGAGCGAGGCGCTCGTCTTTAAAACATAAAATAGTTGTCTCTGATAACACTGGCAGTTATCACCCCTCTTCCCTTCCCTCTATCGTTATAGGGGCTAGTAGAACAAAGGGGATAATTACAATTACCTCTCTCTCAGTAATAAAATAAATATCATTAATAAATATGCTTCGTGTGTCTCTTTCAATCCTCTTGAGGCTAATTATATATGGTAATGAAACCATTTAGAGCTTGCTTCCAGGACCTGCTCATTTAGGTTGTTTAACCATCTCTTTATTTTTACAGTGGAGTAATTCCTTACATCCCGTGGACTCATCTGGGTGTTCAACTTCCGTCCCAGCTCTTTACCTCTGGGCTTCCCATGTTTATCTGCTTTTGCACACTTTGTCATTGCCTTTGGGTGTATTGTACATCTTGATCATTTATAACAACTCTTTGCACTCAAAGTTGTGTGAGATTTAGTTTTTTGATTAATATTTTCTCTCAAACTATGCCTCTAAGTTCCAGAATAAGTGTGCCTTCAAGCTTATGAACTTTCACGAGAATATATTTGCAAATGCTTACTTTGACGTGGGTTGCCTACTTTAAGACCAGCTTGATGAGTTTAGGACTATTTACTCTATTAAGGCGTTAACTTATAGCAGGTATAAAGTGTGTGTGAAGGATTCTTCCTTCTACCACGGCTCGTACCTTCACCCTGTGGATCAGGCTTTGATTTGTATTAGTGGCGATTCCCTTTCTTTTTATAAAACTATCAAGAAAATTGGAGGAAAGAGTTCGTGAGCACAACGTCTGTAACTTACATAGAAATAGACAAAACCTAGACAGTTCAAACAAAGAAAAAATGATCATAACAAATAACAAACAGGAGCAAATACCAGCAAACAGTGATGGGTATAATACCCTCTAGCAAAGCCGAAGAAATTGCATCGCCACTTGCTAATTTAAAAATAAAAAAGACTGGGAAATATGCTTGAATAGGTCATCATGAGCCTTGACCGAACCATATACATTGTGTGCCTTGACTTCACCATATAAACAGTGTGTACTTTGACTTCACCATGAGCGTGTACTTCGAGTTGAAATACTCGAAGTACACAAAGACCTGTTAACAGGGCCAACACAAATATGTATGCTTGAAATATATACAAAGATTAATATAATTTATTCTCGCAGGTAGTCGACAGAAATCATATATTCAGTAAGACTAAACAAAATTAATATAATATAAGGAAGATATTTTTAAACAATACTCAACAATTTATTTCAAGCATCGTTAGCAAAGCGAACCTCAACCTTTATAATAATTAAATGACACATTTTCCTCCTGGAATAATCCGAGCTGTGATAAAACATTAGCATAACTCTCAAAACACAAACAGGTAAATGCATAATGACTGCAAAATTTAATTTAAAACAAACAGGAAAGAGGAAATAAATGTGCAGAGAATTAGGGCCCAAAATGCATCACCACCGACCTATATCAGTAGGAACTGGGGGAGAGGCTTGGGTCCCACACACCTGAGCCTCCCACCGCCAGAAATTAAACTAATTTGCATCTTAATAATATGAGTCGCGCGTGCTGCAAAATTATCTGCATTTTAGTGAAAACTCGCAGGATGAGATTATGAGTGTTGGTGAAGGTGGTGGTTGGTATTAAGGCAACTGCCAAGAGTCATGTCACAAAGTTAAGATTTTATTGAGTAAAGAGTGTGTGAATGAGGATGACGAGAAAAACGGCTCAAGTAATATAATTCACTGGCTTATTCACATGGTATTTCTAGATCTCTTGCGGCGTTTTGGGAAGGTTTTCTAGGAAAATGTCTTACGGTTCTTGTTAAAACTAGAAGATGCATTGGTTCATCCAGGACCAACATCAAGTCAGATGTTGAGAAAGAGGACGAAGCTTCAAGACAAAGGTAGAAAAATATTCTGGAAAAGACTAGAAAATACAAAAACGAAATGCAGGCTGAGATGTATGCAAGGGATGTTGTATATAAGAGCCGGGTCAACATGATGGCTTCTGTGATAAAAAAAACATTCTTGGAAGAGGACAAGCTGTTGGAATAGCTAATGTCCCTAACTCTATATAAATGTAATGCTATTGGTTGCAAGAATACTGCTTGGAAACAATCAGAGATCCTTTATTAACAACGAATCGCCCACGCGTGGCCGACAAAAAACGATGTCAATAAAAAAACGAAGTCAATAAATTACATATATATGAACATATACATATACATACATATATACAGTATATATATATAAATTATATATGTATATATATACAGTATATATATATATATATATATATATATATATATATATATATATATATATATACACACACACACTTATTTCTCTTCTTACCTTAAAAATTAAAAAAATAAAAAATACTGAGGGTGAGCATGATGCTTCAGACATTCATAGAACATATTAACGAAAAAAAGAGAATAATATTTAAGAGAAGAATTCAGAGCCTTCCAAAATCAACAAGCAGAAGTCGCGACCCCCACCTTCCTGCGTGACCTGCTTTCTGAAAACTAGGACCGAGGACTGGCCAGCCTGTGGCTGCCTGGCTGTATCCTAATGCTTGAAGCTGTTTGTCTGTCTTCCCTTGAAGTGAGAAACATTTTTGTGTTTGTCCTGTTGAGAGAAGCTTTGTGTTTGTCTGTGTCCTGATGCGTGTTTGTGCCCACTTCTGTTTGAACCCTAATACGTGTTTATGTCTTGAAGTGTGAGGCTTTGAATTTATCTTCCTTGATGTGTGATGCTGTTTGTTAATATGTATGTGTTAATCAATTTGCATTTATTAGTGGCAGCATGGGTTGAGTCTCAGCTCCAGGCCACTTCTCTCAACCTGCTGCTTATCTTGTTTACCCCTTTCTAGCCTCATAGACCCCATTCATATGTGTTCTTAAAATAATGTGTGTGTGTGTGTGTGTGTGTGTGTGTGTGTGTGTGTGTGTGTGTGTGTGTGTGTGTGTGTGTGTGTGTGTGTGTGTGTGTGTATGTGTATGTGTGTGTGTGTGGTGTGTGTGTGTGTGTGTGTGTGTGTGTGTATCCTGTCCAGTCACAATCTTTAGGACCAAAGAGCATCTTGACAGTCGTCGCTTCCTTTCAGCTTTCCAGTCTAAACAAAAAAGTAGACACTACCTACATGTCATCTGCTAATGTGACGCTACCTTTCATGACAATAAAAGAAATACATACAGGGAAGGGAAGTGTTCCCATGGGGGTTGTATGAGGAGTGAACGAGATGACTTAATGGGACGGACGTCCACAGAAAGAGTTGCAGTTTGTTTATCTATTTTGGTTTGTTTCTTTTCACGGATGAATGTTTTAAGACGTTGATTCTTTATTGATAATTTATTTATTAGTGGGAATACCCTAAAAATCCTTATTTTTTTTAATTTGCCGTGTCTTTGACAGCATAGAATCGCTGACTTTGTCAGTATTGTAGTTTTGACAATGTATTTTGTTTTTAAATAAAGCATAAATGGAATATATAGGGGGTGGTAGGAGAAAATTTTCAAACAGATTTATGGAGAACCTTGAGTTTTCCCTGAAGCAAGTTTATTCTTTTCTCTGAGATTGAGGGTCCCCAGGACAGTTCCAGAGGTGGTACCTCCATATACTATATATATATATATATATATATATATATATATATATATATATATATATATATATATATATATATATATATATATATATATATATATATATATATATATATATATATATATATATATATATATATATATATATTGGGAAGATGGAGGGAATATTTTGAGGAATTGTTAAATGTTGATGAAGATAGGGAAGCTGTGATTTCGTGTATAGGGCAAGGAGGAATAACATCTTGTAGGAGTGAGGAAGAGCCAGTTGTGAGTGTGGGGGAAGTTCGTGAGGCAGTAGGTAAAATGAAAGGGGGTAAGGCACCAGGGATTGATGGGATAAAGATAGAAATGTTAAAAGCAGGTGGGGATATAGTTTTGGAGTGGTTGGTGCAATTATTTAATAAATGTATGGAAGAGGGTAAGGTACCTAGGGATTGGCAGAGAGCATGCATAGTTCCTTTGTATAAAGGCAAAGGGGATAAAAGAGAGTGCAAAAATTATAGGGGGATAAGTCTGTTGAGTGTACCTGGTAAAGTGTATGGTAGAGTTATAATTGAAAGAATTAAGA
>NC_091307.1:17455747-17535747 GCF_038502225.1 Cherax quadricarinatus
CTTTGACTGTTGTCTTCCTCCTGATGTGGCTATACAACAGTTTCGGGTCAGTCTTGATTTTCGATGCTATGTTATTTTCATACTGTCGCTGGGCCTCCCTCCTTACCTGTGCATACTCGTTCCTGGCTCTGCGACTAATCTCCCTATTTTCATGTGTTCTCTGCCTTCTGTACTTTTTTCATTCTCTATTGCACTTTGTTTTTGCCTCCTTACACCGTCGGGTAAACCAGGGGCTCGTTCTGGTCTTCCCATTGTTTCTGTTGCCCTTGGAAATAAACCTTTCCACTGCCTCCTTGCATTTTGTTGTTTCATATTCCATCATTTCATTTACTGGCTTTCCTGCCAGTTCTCTGTCCCACGGAGCCTCCTGCAGGAAGTTCCTCAACCCTATGTAGTCCCCTCTTTTATAGTCTGGCTTTTCCCATTCAACTCCTGTTACTCTCTCCACTTGCAACTCTACTATGTATTCAAAGCACAGTACCACGTGGTCACTAGCTCCTAGGGGACTCTATATGTGATGTCCTCAATGTCTGAACTGCCCAGGGTGAACACAAGGTCCAATCTTGCTGGTTCATCCTTCCCTCTCACTCTGGTAGTGTCCTTAACATGCTGGTGCATGAGGTTTTCCAGCACCACATCCAACATCTTGGCTCTCCATGTTTCGGGACTCCCATGTGGCTCCAGGTTTTCCCAGTCAATCTCCCTGTGGTTGAAATCCTCCATAACCAGCAACTTTGCTCTGCTGGAGTGAGCTCTTCTTGCCACCTCAGCAAGTGTGTCCACCATTGCTCTGTTGCTCTCTTCATATTCCTCTCTTCCCCTCCTGCAGTTCTGTGGTGGATTATACATCACTGCAATGACCACCTTGTGCTCCCCAGACTGAAGTGTACCTACTATGTAGTCCCTTTCTCCTGTCTCGTCTATGCCTCCCATTTTCTCTAATTTCCATCGGTTTTTTACGAGCATAGCAACCCCTCCTCCCCCTCTGCCCCTTCTATCTTTCCTCATGATCTGGTATCCTGGTGGGAAGATTGCATCTGTTATTGTCTCCGTGAGTTTTGTTTCTGTAACTGCTATGATGTCTGGGGACTTCTCATTGATTCTTTCTTGCCATTCCTCATATTTAGTTGTTAATCCATCCTCATTTGTGTACCAAACCTTCAACTTCTGTTCTAACACTGTTACTGTGGTCCTGGGAGAATACTGGAGTTGGGAGAGCAGGAGCTCTGGTGGGGGCCTGTGGGGGGTTGCAGTGGAGGTGGAGGAAGAGCTCCCATAGGGGGTTGCTGTAGGGGTAGGGTTGGTGGTGCGGGGGGTGGAAACAGAGGGATCGGTTTGTGATGGTTGGTATGGATTGTTCAGTTGCCTTGGGGGTGTCGTGGATGGAGTCCTTCTGCAGGTGTTTCTAGGGGGTATGCTTGTCCTTCCACCTGTTCCTGGGTTATTCTGCCCTCCTTTTTCATTTCCTCCCATTCCTCCTTTCGTTTTTGCACTCTCTCTTTCAGTATCATCCTTTCCTCCTGTGTTCTGTCTCGATCGAGGTACACACTCATGAACTACTGCTTGCCTCTCAGCCTTGCTTTCTCCTGCAGGATCATGGTTCGAGTTGACTCTGCCTTGAAAATTACTTTGAGAGGCCGTTTCCTTTTCTTTGTGAACCACCCGATTCTCCGAAAATTTGCCACCTGGGTCATGTCTCTCTCGCCTATCACCTTCATGATACCTTCAATCGCTTTTTTCTCCTCCTGCTTCTTTCATCATAAGTTTCCCCTTCAGCTTCGTCTAGCCTATAGACAAAAACTGATCTCTCCCTTTCCACCTCCCACTGTGACTCCCATTGCATCCTCTGAGATGTTTTAGTTCCTTCCCATGGAGTGCTCCTTCCTTCAGTCCCTTCCCTAGCTGTGGCCCCTATGCTCATTGGTTTGTCCTTCCTGCTCACCTGTTCCTGGCCCCCACAAGTGTCTGGTAAGGTCCCTGCACATGTCCTAGTTCCTTCAATGTCTTCCAACCTCTCATTCTGTCCTATTGTGCACCCTGTCTTTGTTTTGGCCCCATATGGTTTTGACAGGACCTCTGCATACAGTTTAGATCCCATGCTCCCTTCAAACCCTTTGTCTGTGTCTGATGTAAACAGTGCTGATGCTACTTCTGTATTATCTTTGTCTCTAGGCTGTTTCAGATTTCTTAGCTCCTCTTCGGATCTCTGTATCTTGGCTTCTGCTACTGTGGCATGTTGCTCCCACCTTCTGCATTCTGCTGCTAACCTCTCCTCCATCTTCCTTGCAAGCTCATCTAGCCTTCTTTCCCAGTCTTCCTCCCTTTTCTTGAGCTCTGCCTCTCAGTCCTCCCTCCCAGATTCGTCCTTCTGGCCCTTTGTTCTCATCCTAGTTCTAGGTTGCCCCATTGCACTAAAGAAGGAAGGGGGAGAGATGGTTAGGGGAGGGGAATAGATGGTTAGAGGGAGTGGGGATGGATGGTTATGGGGGAGGGGGAGGATGGTTATTGGAGGGGGAGAGATGGTTCTAGCTTGCAGGAGTGAGTGACTAGTATCTAACAGTAATGCAGAGACCAGAATCTGACAACTTGCAACCACAATAGGTGAGTAATACTTGCGCTGGCAGCGGTGCAGTGGCAGGTTGCCAGATGCTGATGACTTAGTCGTCGTACATAGGTCTTCTATCACTATTTTGGAGATCCTTCACCCGTGATGTTTATAACCATATATGGTCATACATCCCGCGTTCCTCACGTGATTTCACTTTTCACTTATGATAGTATACACTTCACATTATATACACTTCACTTTATTTGAATAATGGCACGCCACTTGTGACGTCACTGCTTCAGCAGGCCTACTCTGCCACTTTCCCTTATTATGTGTGTGCGTGTGTGTGTGTGTGAGTGTGTGTGTGTGTGTGTGTGTGTGTGTGTGTGTGTGTGTGTGTGTACTCACCTAGTACTCACCTAGTTGAGGTTGCTGGGGTCGAGTCCGAGCTCCTGGCCCTGCCTCTTCACTGATCGCTACTAGGTCACTCTCCCTGAGCCTCCACTACATCGCTTCCCAAACTATTCCACTTACTGACTACTCTGTGGCTGAAGAAATACTTCCTAACATCCCTGTGATTCATCTGTGTCTTCAACTTCCAACTGTGTCCCCTTGTTACTGTGTCCAATCTCTGGAACATCCTGTCTTTGTCCACCTTGTCAGTTCCTCTCAGTATTTTGTATGTCGTTATCATGTCCCCCCTATCTCTCCTGTCCTCCAGTGTCGTCAGGTTGATTTCCCGTAACCTCTCCTCGTAGGACATACCTCTTAGCTCTGGGACTAGTCTTGTTGCAAACCTTTGCACTTTCTCTAGTTTCTTTACGTGCTTGGCTAGGTGTGGGTTCCAAATTGGTGCCGCATACTCCAATATGGGCCTAACGTACACGGTGTACAGGGTCCTGAATGATTCCTTATTAAGATGTCCGAATGCTGTTCTGAGGTTTGCTAGGCGCCCATATGCTGCAGCAGTTATTTGGTTGATGTGCGCTTCAGGAGATGTGCCTGGTGTTATACTCACCCCAAGATCTTTTTCCTTGAGTGAGGTTTGTAGTCTCTGGCCCCCTAGACTGTACTCCGTCTGCGGTCTTCTTTGCCCTTCCCCAATCTTCATGACTCTGCACTTGGTGGGATTGAACTCCAGGAGCCAATTGCTGGACCAGGTCTGCAGCCTGTCCAGATCCCTTTGTAGTTCTGCCTGGTCTTCGATCGAGTGAATTCTTCTCATCAACTTCACGTCATCTGCAAACAGGGACACCTTAGAGTCTATTCCTTCCGTCATGTCGTTCACAAATACCAGAAACAGCACTGGTCCTAGGACTGACCCCTGTGGGACCCCGCTGGTCACAGGTGCCCACTCTGACACCTCGCCACGTACCATGACTCGCTGCTGTCTTCCTGACAAGTATGTGTGTGTGTGTGTGTGTGTGTGTGTGTACTCACCTAATTGTACTCACCTAATTGTGGTTGCAGGGGTCGAGACTCAGCTCCTGGCCCCGCCTCTTCACTGATCGCTACTGGATCCTCTCTCTCTCTGCTTCCTGAGCTTTGTCATATCTCTTCTTAAAACTAGGTATGGTTCCTGCCTCCACTACTTCACTTGCTAGGCTATTCCACTTGCTGACAACTCTATAACTGAAGAAATACTTCCTAACGTCCCTGTGACTCGTCTGAGTCTTCAGCTTCCAGTTGTGACCCCTTGTCCCTGTGTCCCCCCTCTGGAACATCCTATCTCTGTCCACCTTGTCTATTCCCCGCAGTATCTTGTATGTCGTTATCATGTCTCCCCTGACCCTTCTGTCCTCCAGTGTCGTCAGTCCGATTTCCCTTAACCTCTCCTCGTACGACATTCCCTTGAGCTCTGGGACTAGCCTTGTTGCAAACCTTTGTACTTTCTCTAACTTCTTGACGTGCTTGACCAGGTGTGGGTTCCAGACTGGTGCTGCATACTCCAGTATGGGCCTAACATACACAGTGTACAGTGTCTTGAACGATTCCTTATTAAGGTATCGGAACGCTATTCTCAGGTTTGCCAGGTGCCCGTATGCTGCAGCGGTTATTTGGTTGATGTGTGCCTCCGGTGATGTGCTCGGAGTTATGGTTACCCCAAGGTCTTTCTCCCTGAGTGAGGTCTGTAGTCTTTGTCCACCTAGCCTATACTCTGTCTGCGGTCTTCTTTGCCCCTCCCCAATCTTCATGACTTTGCATTTGGCTGGATTGAATTCGA
This sequence comes from Cherax quadricarinatus, assembly GCF_038502225.1. Taxonomy (NCBI): domain Eukaryota; kingdom Metazoa; phylum Arthropoda; class Malacostraca; order Decapoda; family Parastacidae; genus Cherax; species Cherax quadricarinatus. The sequence goes on from NC_091307.1 coordinate 17,460,520, forward strand.
GAAGCCAGTTACTGGACCACATGTCCAGCCTCTCCAGGTCTCTTTGCAGTCCTGCCTCATCCTCGTCCGATATAATTCTTCTCATCAACTTCACGTCATCTGCGAACAGGGACACTTCAGAGTCTATTCCTTCCATCATGTCGTTCACATATATCAAAAATAGCACTGGTCCTAGAACTGACCCCTGTGGGACCCCGCTCGTAACAGGCGCCCTCTGTGATACCTCTTCACGTACCATGACTCGTTGCTGCCTCCCTGTCAGGTATTCCCTTATCCATTGCAGTGCTCTTCCTTTTATGTGTGCCTGATCCTCCAGCTTCTGCACTAATCTCTTGTGGGGAACTGTGTCAAAGGCCTTCCTGCAGTCTAGGAAAACGCAATCTACCCACCCCTCTCTCTTGTGTCTTACTTCTGTTACCTTGTCATAAAACTCCAGGAGGTTTGTGATACAAGATTTGCCTTCCATGAACCCATGCTGGTTTTCATTTATAATCTTGTTCCTTTCCAGGTGTTCGACCACTCTCCTCCTGATAATCTTCTCCATGACTTTGCACACAATACATGTCAGAGACACAGGTCTGTAGTTTAGTGCCTCGTTTCTGTTTCCTTTCTTAAATATGGGGACTACATTAGCTGTCTTCCATTTCTCAGGTAGTTGCCCAGTTTCAAGGGATGTGTTGAAGATTGTGGTTAGAGGCACACACAGCATCTCTGCTCCTTCTCTAAGGACCCATGGGGAGATGTTGTCCGGTCCCATCGCCTTTGAGGTGTCAAGGTCACTTAAGAGCTTCTTCACCTCCTCCTCAGTTGTTCGTATGTCATCCAACACTTGTTGGTATATTCCCTCTTGATGTTCCCTTCTGTGCTGTCTTCCCACAGCCCTTCCTGTCTCTACTGTAAAAACTTCCTTAAATCTCCTGTTCAGCTCCTCACATACCTCCTGATCATTTCTTGTGAGTTCTCCACCTTCTGTCCTTAATCTGATCACCTGGTCTTTGACTGTTGTCTTCCTCCTGATGTGGCTATACAACAGTTTCGGGTCAGTCTTGATTCTCGATGCTATGTCGTTTTCATACTGTCGCTGGGCCTCCCTCCTTACCTGTGCGTACTCATTCCTGGCTCTGCGACTGATCTCCCTATTTTCGTGTGTTCTGTGTGTGTGTGTGTGTGTGTGTGTGTGTGTGTGTGTGTGTGTGTGTGTGTGTGTGTGTGGTGTGTGTGTGTGTGTGTGTGTGTGTGTGTGTGTGTGCGCGCGTGTGTGTGTGTGTGTGTGTGTGTATGTATGTATGCTCTTGCCTATTAATACTATTAACCTGTATATCTGTTTTCTATTCAATCTATTTATCCTTTTCTTCAACTTTTAAATGCTTTCTTTCTTCGTTTCGCCGTTTACTCTCACTCTCCTGTGTTCCTTCCTTCCATCACCTTCAAGTAAGCAAAAAAGAAAACTCATAAAAGAATTTCTCTTTGAAGCGTGAAAATCAAACCTATTCTGTAGGGATTCGCATATTTCTCTCTCCTTGGTAGGTGGTCTGCAGAGATCTCCAGGCGGTTGTTCTAACCCACCCAAACCCACCCACCCACCCAAACCCATTCACTCACTCACCCAAACCCATTCACTCACTCACCCAAACTCATTCACTCACCCACCCATGCAATCAGCCCCCGCACACGCATACATACACACACTCAGAGAAGCCCCAACGACACCATCTCCTTCATGTTCTCCAACACTCGTCGATAATGGTTCTCATCTCGGAAACACCTCATCCTTCTATCTGTACATTTGCTTTGATAAATATTGAGGCTGTATACAGTTATAAAAGCTCGTTTACCCCATCTGAATCAGTTCTATAGCAGTAATTTTCTCTCTCTCTATCTTTCTCTCTGATCTATTATCGGATTTTTTTTAGAGTTCTTTAGAGTCAGGGTGCTGCATGTATCACCACCATCGTCCATTAGTATTTTATTTTGATTAATGAATTAAATAAACTTTGTAGCAATAGATGGTTATTCACATGATAATTGTGATCTTTATATTTGCTCTTTATCTTAGATAATGTTAGGGAAAAATCTGCTAAATAAATGATAAGTATTTAACAAGACGTGCCCCGCATGGGCCAGTAGGCCTGCCGCAGTGTTCCTTCTTTCGTATGTTATTATGTTCTTAAGTCAAACTGGTACCTTGTATATGTCCTGAATAAATAAGCTTCTCTATACAGGTGTTCCATTTCAGTCATACGCGAGAGCAAAAGGAATCTAGTTTCATTTCCGGGTCTAGATGCAGCACAAAGGGGAAAGTCTTTCACAGATCGCATGTCTATGTTTCTCATTAAAGGCGATTGTGGTGTCTGCACACTTTAGATGGTCTGTGCTTTGAAACGAGCTGAATTAACTTGGGATCTCTTTGCCTGTACATTTCGCTGTTTCTTTCATTATTCATATTCTGTTAAGTACAAAATATCAACAATATTACATATCTCAGCTTCATTTTCTTTATAAATCCTAGTATTTATTTTTTTCCGTAAATCGTGATAAATATCTGGATTAGTTTAGAATACAAATAGGTTTCTCAACTGAGCTGCAGTATATTAGTGTTAAAAAAATCTGTAATGAAAAGGACACCTGTTCTTGGTGTCAAAAGTTAATTTGGATGTTGGTTACAATGAAGGCGGGTAATGATCAGTAGTATTGTCAATGTTGAAGATTGAGACACTTATGCAGCATATGGGAATCTTTATTCAGGAAACGTTTCCTGAATAAAGATTCCCATATGCTGCATAAGTGTCTCAATCTTCAACTTGTCGGTTTTTCAAACCATTCATCACCACAGTATTGTCAATGGTTATGCCAGCTCTTAGAGAAGTTGTTATTTTTCCTTAAACATGGTCAGGGATGATGTAGATGTCTCAGTGATACGTGTGGTATAAAATAACTTAAGCAGTATAATGTGATCCTTTATTGAAAACGTTTGTTTGTGACTTGATAAAGCCCACTGTGTGGGTGAAACGTTGTCAATAAAGGATCACATTACACTGCTTAAGTATTTATATTTCCATTGTGTCGGTATTTTATACCATTCATTTGCAACGTGTGGGTTTAGTTATTAAGGAAGAGTAGTAGTCAGTTATACATGTAGTTATGGAAGCCAGTTATTTGTGGGTCTTCTGATATAATGACATTAATGCTAAAGTCACCAGCAATTATTAAATGATCCATGCTAAGTTTATTATTTATGTTAAAAAAATAGTATCGTTGGAATCAGATCAATTACCAGAGAATGCCTTTTCTGATCAGCTTCAAACTTTCAGTGTTGGCCGGCTTTATTATAAGAAAGCTTCGCAATCAGTTTGTATTTTGTAAATTTCAATTTTCCAGTTTTATTGACTAAATTGTTTCCCATGTAATAACTAGGGAATGCTTCTTCTGATCGATTTCAAACCCTAAAGTATTTTTGTAATAATTTTGGGTTGTATGGGTGACAAATTTTTTTAAATTTTTTAATGAACTAGATTTTCTTAAAAATCCAAGTAAGATATTATTCTTATAAGAGTCTCATAAAATGAAATAAAATATAAAAGAGAAAAGGAAAACAGAAAAAAAATCACGATATTTAACGCACTTTTAATCTTAACTAATATAGATCATTTTTATCTAACAGGATTTTCTTAAAAATCAAAATAAAACATTCTTTTGGGAGAGTGCAGAATTTGCAATAAAATAAGGCTTTATTTCTAGTATCTTCAGTTTAACCCCATATCTGGTGTTTCTTAATGGAAAGAAGAAAAAGGCACAACACGATGACTGGAACAATACACAAATAACCCGCACATAGGAGAGAGAGGAAATTACGACGACATTTCGGTCCGACTTGGACCATTGATAGCCACACTAACGTTCTCTCTTTTGTGTTAGTGTGACTTTGTAGATGGTCCAAGTCCGACCGAAACGTCGTCCTAAGCTTTTTTCTTTCTCTAAGTGGAAAGTTTGAATCAGATTTGGGCAGTGAATGTCCTAATTTTCCATTTTTATTGAAGGAATTGTCATATTTTCACATGATGATTTTTTGAATTCCTCGTCTGACTCGCTTCGAATCTTCAGTGTTGATATTTATCCGTACTACAAACCTGCGCCGCACTCCGTGGTATTCCAGTCACGTTCAGTGAGGCACAGTGGACTGAGGTTACGCAATACGGGGGGCACCTTTCTCGTATAGATTTTAGATTTTAGGTTATTAAACTTAAAATTTAGATCCTACAGGAAGCTCACCACAACAAACCATCATATAAATCATACCATGATCCACCCCCACCCTTTTTTTTTTTACATAGGTCACCAAGCCCATATACTCACTCGACTTCCCATTCGGACGCGTATTTTACTTAGTAAATATGTATTTATTGGGTAAAATACCCTTAGCTATTCATTCCCAGGTTAACCTATTAGCTTATCAGTTATTTGTAAAGTCCGGAATGCACTTTTCAGCACTAGAGAACAACAACAACAAACAGTAGCGTTTATTTGGAATTTCTTTTCGCCTCAGCTGTCCATTAAATGGCTGAAGGATATCTTCAGAAGGATATAGTCGTGGACACTATATTTTTCTCTCTCATAATGCCTTCTTACCAGTTTCATATCTTTACTAAAGCACAAAAACAAGACGACCACCGCATTTCATAAATTTTGTCGAAACGACAATTTTATCTAACTTTATCAAGATGACAGTTTTATCCAGTTACATTAAACGACAGCTTTATCCAACCTTATCAGAACGACAATTTGATCTAAGTTCATTTATCAAAACAACAGTTTTATCCAACTTTATCAAAACGACAATTTGATCTAACTTTATTTGTCAAAACAACAGTTTTATCCAACTTTATCGACACGGCAGTTTTATCCAACATTATAAAAACGACAATTTTATTCAACTTTATAAAAGCGACAATTTTATCCAACTTTTTAAATACGACAATTTTATCTAACTTTATCAAGAAGACAATTTTATTCATCTTTATGAAAACGACAGTTTTATCGAACTTTCTCAAGCCTAAATTAATTATACCAGAGTGGAGTATCTCAATTCACTACCTTATGCCTACCTTTTTTTTTTCTTTATAACTGAAAAGAGAGAAAAATTAGTACACAAAGAGCCGGGTGAAGAGTCACCGACTTCAGCCATTTCAGGAGGTCGTTCCTATGCAAATTTCAGCCTGTCCTGGGTGAAGTCTATCCTGTCTCAAAAACTTACCATTTTTGACTCTCTCTGGCCTGATTTAAGGTCACTTGCAGAGGCAGTGGTGGTGGTGATGGTGGTGGTAGGGGTGGTGATCGTTGTGATAGCGGTAGTGGTTGTGTTGGTGTTAGTGGGGTTCGTCATGGTGGCACTTGTGGATATGGTCTTGATGGCAGATATGGTGATAATGATGAATATGATGGTAATACGTGAATATAGTGGCAATGTTGGATATTGTGATGGTAGTGGAAGAGAGGACGATAGGGATAGTAATTACATGGTTGTGCTGGTGGTTATGATTGTAGTAGTGGTAAGGGCGGGTTAGTAGGTAATATGGCGATCGTAGTAGTTATAAGGGTGGTGGCTGTAATGGTTGTGGTGGTGGAAGGATTGGTGGATAGTGATAATCGTTGTAATTAAGTTTGTGGTGGTGTGACGAACTAGTGAGATATTATTATTATTATTTTTATTATTATTATTATTATTATTATTATTATTATTATTATTATTATTATTATTATTATTATTATTATAGTAAGGGGAAGCGCTAAACCTGTAGGGGGTCCTATAGTCCCTTGGAAATGGGAGGCAATTACGTTCGATCCGAGCAACAGGAGGACAAGTCCAATTTCTTAAATCAAGAGCCCTTCACCAGGCTCAATGAACCTCCCTTGAGGGGGTGAAGTGAAACAATAAAAAAAGTGAGTTGAGGTGTAGTGTAAGATCATTATTACCATAATATATAATGTGATGATCACACCATTGACAAAAGTGGCCAGTAAGTCACCTGTTTTAATTTATATTGCGAAGGTAATTCTTTTAAGAGTGATAAGGAAAATTTATGAGTGGGGTTGAGAGACGGAGAGGGACCAGCGAGCAGGCAAGCAGGAGGGAAAATTGGAAAGCAGGTAAGGAGGCAGGCAGGAAAGCAAGCAGGAAGGGAAACAAATAGGCCAGAAGACAGGCAGACAGACTAGCAGATGGACTGGCAGATATGCAAGTGAGTAGGTGGAGAAACTGGCTGGTAGGCAGACATTCACGTGGGTTTCAGGTAGTCAAACAAGTAGCAGATGCATAAACAGATAATTAATAATGTGACTGGTAGGCAGGCTGGAGAATGAAAATAAGAATTAATGAACAGGCAGATAGACATGAAGAAGACGGGAGAGTGCGCACACATACAAGAAGGGCTGACAGAAGAATGGATGGACTGCTGGGTGGACGAGCAGAAAGACAGGTAGGAATGAAGGGAAAAGGGAACAGGAAGGCAGTCATCATATCTATAAAGAACTTCTGCTTGTAATTTTGGAGGAAAACATTTGCTTTGGCCAGGGTGTGAGGACTGTAAATAGGGACTGTTTATCATTCTTCACTCCTGTTGGCGTTCCTGCCACAATGTATTAACGTCATTCTGTTTCCGCGACAAGCCAAGGAGTGAAGGAAGTGCGAGAGAAAGAGAGAGAGAGAGAGAGAGAGAGAGAGAGAGAGAGAGAGAGAGAGAGAGAGAGAGAAAGGAGCTGGGGGATGGGACCAGAGGAAGGAGTACAGGAAGGTAAGGGAGGGTAAACATTAAGTTTAAGATTTTCTCATTATTAAGGGATAGTAAAATAATAGTGGGAACTGGTCCCTAATTACCAACTAGTACAAACTCAAGGTAGTTTTAGTACCAAGACCCCATTCAATCAATATTTAAACTATGCAGCCTGCATTTCTAGCTGCAGGATTGTAAATATATTTTACATTATTCCAGTTCTCTTGCATTACATTCACATGAATTAACGACCTTACCTGTAAATATGACTTTACTCTTTTATATAATCATCCTTTATATCTTTGATATAGTCACTACCTTGGCTTGTTAAATCATTTTAGGCTGCAACATTATATTTGTACCATTAACGATGGTGACCAATTGATAAGGTTTCCTCCTTAGCCTCGAAGAAGCAGTCTATTATATATTCGTTTATCTCAACAATTCTCATCGCTTGGTGGTGTTGGTTTGTATGTCAAAAAACAGGACAAGTTTCTCCTAACAGTGGTCTTTATCAAATATTGATCCATAACTGATGAGTATCACCTGGCTGACCTAATTTAAAAAAACGGAGGATTTCTACCTAAAGTGTCTTAAGATAACCATTGTTCTTTCCCTTGAGTTGTTATCAGACAGAACCATTTACGTTATTGAAGTTGCGCTAAAAGCCATGCACTCTTTGTCGACTCTCATTTACTACAAATGTAAACTTTTAGACGCTATTTACTTTATTACTTGCAGCTGTAATAACACCCATGCACTGTCGACTGTCATCTACAAATGTAAATTTTTAGACCCCCATTTACGTTATTACTTGCAGCTGCACTAACAACCATAAACTCTTTGTCGACTCCATTCTACAACAAATGTATAATTTGGAAATAGTGTATAATTTATAAATAGTGCATAATGCATCCCATCAGTGGTCATATCCAATGGTCGAGTGTTTCAGGACAAGTGCTGACTGCAGCACTACTAAATTAGCTGCACCCAGAAAATCGCGACGCATTTTCATGGTGAGAACAATTCCACTCTCTATTTTAGACAATAGAGGGTCATATTCTGCATAAAGTGCAAGCATTTAACTTGCGTTTCCTGCATAAAGGACAAAGGATCAGGAAGAACCTAGTCAACGTATGAGTTACACATATAATAATCGAGAGAAGACGTCTAATGAAGGCAGGGTACGGGAAACGATGAGTAATGACCGGGTGCCGATATAATGGATAAAAATGTGAATATTAAGTGATATGGGAAAGCCGATATAAAAATGAGAGAGAGAGAAAGAGAGAGAGAGAGAGAGAGAGAGAGAGAGAGAGAGAGAGAGAGAGAGAGAGAGAGAGAGAGAAAGAGAGAGAGAGAGAGAGAGTGAAAGAGGGAAAAAGGCCTCTTTTGTATCACAATCTACGGAGTTATTTTATATCTGACAAACGACACAAGATCTGAATTGGTTTCACTCCTCATATACAACAAACTGGTGTCTATGGTGAACCAACGAGCATCTTTCTTGTCAATTAATTCGAGATAATGAAGCAGACGACGAAATACTTCAGTACACTGCTTTTTCCCTTTCCATTCCTCATGGATAATGACCCACCAGGTAACAGTAAGCAGCAAGAAACCTCGCGATGATTTATCACACTGAAACCAGTCCCATGATGCTTTACACCTTCCTTATCAGGCGATCTATCAGAATTTACAAAGCTGAGAAGCTCTGCTTGAGGAGTGTACTTTGTGATGAATTCAAGGCTATTTTTTTTTTTCAAAAGGACTGTGGATTGTAAAAATGTGTAGACTAGTATTTCGAATCCACGGAAAGACCTGTTGTGAGACAGGACGTGTGCAGTATTGACAACAAGGATATTGTTACTTTCATGTGGTGGCCACAGTTAACCTGCCTTGACCGTCTTCGTTTTCCACCATCTTCCATCATTTCCTCTCTTCCATCTACCATCATTTCCCCTCTTCCATCCATCTACCATCATTTCCATTCTTCAGCCCATATCCCATCTTCCATCCATCGTCCATCATTTCCATCAGTATCCCGTCATCTTCCATCTCTCCACCTTATTTTCCACTCTCCGTAACACGAGTTTTCGTATCACTTGTTCCTCTTACAACAAAAATATTCCTTATTCTGGCCATGGATGGTCTGCCTCTCTCACGAGGTCCTGACTGCAGCTTTATTATGCATGGATCTCGGATACTCTACGCCCGGTCTTTCCAGCGCCCCATGTTATTTCCTGGCAAGTAACTTTTATTCCTTAAAATTTTCTCATTATTATTTTATGAATCGTTATGCCTTGATGAAAAAAAAAAATCTTCGCTTAATTCCTGCAACGAATAACTACCATTTCCTCCCACACATGGTTGGTCTTGCTTAATTTTCTCATAACGAAATCTTTCCAGTGACTCAGGTTTTTATAGCAATGTAAATAGTACATGAATAATTTAATTTCAGTTCAGAGAATCAGCATCACTACTCTAATCTCAATGAACCAGAATCAGTATAATTTTTTCTGTTGATAAATTAAATACATGTGAAACACTTGGGTATCTTCACATGTGTTGCACATGTATCTAGTTTATCGATTTGTCGGTTCTGTGAACCATTTATCTACAATTCTTTCTGTCTACAGAAACACGGTTGGATGCTGCACTTGGGACTAACCCATCATTTTCTTACTAGAGAACATTTGTAGAACTGAGCTATATAACATACAACAAGCGTTACAGCTTTAGAACTTGCCTGTACATACTAAATTAATAACTAGTGAAAGCGCTAAAATTTATTGTAATTCTACAAGAAGTTATGACCCTCAGGTGCTTTATGACGCCCTAAGAGTCATAAAACACGAGAATCGAACCTACGGTGGAATGAAAGGCTTTTAGGTTGGACCCAAGGAAATGGAGTACAAGTCCAGTTCCTTAGATTAAGAGTCCCTCACCGGCTTCAAGAAACCTCCTGGGAAGGGGAATTCTGCATACAATATTGGGAAAAAGAATCCTGCATGAAAATAGTTTCTTTTTATTATGTTGAATAGTACAGTATGATTCTGGTACTCCCAAGTTAGGAGCTGTGTTGGTCGAAGTGGTGGTGGAAATAGAGTTGAGGATGATTGTGGTGTCTCTATTTTCTAGCAAAATTTTGTGACTGCTAGTTCACGCATGTTGGGTAACGCAGCAGAACTATCGAAATTAATCTTGAGATTAAATTATTTGCTTTTGCACTGTAATCATTATCAAGGGCAACTAATCTTTTGCGAGTTATTTAAAATTAAATAATCCTCAAACCTCCCTGGAATTTTTTTTACGAAAATAGTACACAGGTTTATTGAATTAGCAAACCACCTTTCCATATTTCAGCCCTAATTTTCAGATGCATTTACAGTTTACATGGTTTTCGTTATGCATTAATTACCATGATGGCGTTTTCATAACGTTCTCGGGCCCTGGAGAAAGAACCTCTTTAACGTTGTGTTGTCTTGGTGGTACAACTTACCTAAAAACTCTCTAGTCCCTGCGGAAACACGTCACTAACATCAGAGAGCCCTACCCACCTGGAGTCTACCTGGAGGGCACTCCGGGGATCAACGCCCCCTCGGCCAGGTCCACGACCAGGCCTCCCGGTGCATCAGGGCCTGATGAACGAGGCTGTTACTGCTGGCCACACGTAGTCCAGCGTACGAACCACAGCCCGGCTGATAGATCTTCAATAACATTTTTATTCTAGATCACACATACACATACACACACATACACACACATACACATACACACACACACACATACACACACACACATACACATACACACACATACACACACACACACACATACACACACACACATACACACACAAACACACATACACACACACATACACACACACACACACACACACAGACACATAACACCGAGCACGTCACCGGAGGCACACATCAACCAAATAACCGCTGCAGCATACGGGCGCCTGGCAAACCTGAGAATAGCGTTCCGATACCTTAATAAGGAATCGTTCAAGACACTGTACACTGTGTATGTTAGGCCCATACTGGAGTATGCAGCACCAGTCTGGAACCCACACCTGGGCAAGCACGTCAAGAAGTTAGAGAAAGTACAAAGGTTTGCAACAAGGCTAGTCCCAGAGCTCAGGGGAATGTCGTACGAGGAAAGGTTGAGGGAAATCGGACTGACGACACTGGAGGACAGAAGGGTCAGGGGAGACATGATAACGACATACAAGATACTGCGGGGAATAGACAAGGTGGACAGAGATAGGATGTTCCACAGAGGGGACACAGGGACAAGGGGTCACAACTGGAAGCTGAAGACTCAGACGAGTCACAGGGACGTTTGGAAGTATTTCTTCAGTCACAGAGTCGTCAGGAAGTGGAATAGCCTAGCAAGTGAAGTAGTGGAGGCAGGAACCATACATAGTTTTAAGAAGAGGTATGATAAAGCTCAGGAAGCAGAGAGAGAGAGAGGACCTAGTAGCAATCAGTGAAGAGGCGGGGCCAGGAACTGAGTCTCGATCCCTGCAACCACAATTAGGTGAGTACAATTAGGTGAGTACACACACAGACGCACACACACAGACTCCCACACACACACACACACACACGCACACACACACACACAGGGAGAGAGAGGACCTAGTAGCAATCAGCGAAGAGGCGGAGCCAGGAGCTGTGACTCGACCCCTGCAACCACAAATAGGTGAGTACAAATAGGTGAGTTCACACACACACACACACACACACACACACACACACACACACACACACACACAAGACTAGTCCCAGAGCTAAGAGGTATGTCCTACGAGGAGAGGTTAAGGGAAATCAACCTGACGACACTGGAGGACAGGAGAGATAGTGGGGACATGATAACGACATACAAAATACTGAGAGGAATTGACAAGGTGGACAAAGACAGGATGTTCCAGAGATTGGACACAGTAACAAGGGGGCACAGTTGGAAGCTGAAGACACAGATGAATCACAGGGATGTTAGGAAGTATTTCTTCAGCCACAGAGTAGTCAGTAAGTGGAATAGTTTGGGAAGCGATGTAGTGGAGGCAGGATCCATACATAGCTTTAAGCAGAGGTATGATAAAGCTCATGGTTCAGGGAGAGTGACCTAGTAGCGATCAGTGAAGAGGCTGGGCCAGGAGCTCGGACTCGACCCCCGCAACCTCAACTAGGTGAGTACACACACACACTCTTTCCAATCTGTGGTAACACACATCTCGAGGACAAATAAACAGAACGATGATTGCAGAAACATCGAGTTTACACACACCGGTAAAAGTTTTAACAACGTGTTTTCGAAGACCTTGGCTGAAGGATGCACGGGAGCAAATATAGAGATGAAAGAAAGAGAGAGAGAGAGAGAGAGAGAGAGAGAGAGAGAGAGAGAGAGAGAGAGAGAGAGAGAGAGAGAGAGAGAGAGAGAAAGAGAGAAAGTGCATTTGTTTGCTTTGTAGTGCAAATGTTAGTGTATTAGATTTTTTTCAGTAGAGTTTACTATGCACTTGGCAGTGTTCTTCAGAGTGAAGCTATCAGTGCATCTGAAAGTGCAGTAGTTGCAAGTGCTGATTATAGTGCATTCACGTTTTTGTTGATTTCGGCCTCTCAAAAATCTTCTAAGCCATTTTGTTTATATAAATGTTATTCTCATGTTATCTAGTCTAGTTGCGACTCTCGAGCTTCCGAGAAAAATTAACACGAAAACGAATAAACGATTGTAGGTAAATTTCTCGTTGTTCTTCACTTTCGTCTCGTTTATTTGTCTCAGTTTTCTGGGATTAAACTATTTATTGGTGGTAAAACTTCTAACGCAACGCTTCTTGCAAGAGTTACATCTGTGAACGATTTTCAAACTTTGTGATAATTTGACAGACTCAGGGATAACTTTGCAGACTTTGGTATACTCTGACCAGCTTCGTGATAACTTAGGAGACTACGGAATGATCACCTTTGTGATAACTTTTCAGACTTTGGGATACCATGACCAACTTTGTGATAACTTTTCAGACTTTGGGATACCCTGACCAACTTTGTGATAACTTTTCAGACTTTGGGATACCATGACCAACTTTGTGATAACTTTTCAGACTTTGGGATACCCTGACCAACTTTGTGATAACTTTGTCTTTTCGTAATACCCTAGCCATCTTTGTGTTTGCAATATCTTGGTTATCTTGATGAGTACATAAGAAATTTATCGATAACTAATTTATAATAGTGATAAACAATATGATAAATTTGTCTAGTGTGGCGAATTTGATGCAAACTTATTTATAATATGATTTAGGGAAGCAAGTTCCTGTTACCTCAGTGAACATTTTTCGCGTCTCAAAGGAATAATTGTGATGAGAAAATGTTATTTGCAATAGTACAATAACCAGTGAAATTAAGTGCCTTTCCATTATTATTTCTGTTAGAAAAAAATTCAGGAAGCACCTCTAGCCTGCAACTCTAGACACAAGTAATTTGCATATTCACATTGTCATTGCTATGTTGCACAGTGACTCTGGATACTGAATGTAAGTCGATTGTAGATATATTATATCTAGTAACACTAGTGTCTCTGTGTATGAGAGAGATATGTTGTATCTGTTAATACAATTAAAGCTAGTGTTTTTATGTATGACAGATATATATTGTATCTGTTAATACAATTAAAGCTAGTGTCTCTGTGTATGACAGATATATGTTGTATCTGTTAATACAATTAAAGCTAGTGTCTCTGTGTATGACAGATATATGTTGTATCTGTTAATACAATTAAAGGTAGTGTCTCTATGTATGACAGATATATGTTGTATCTGTTAATGCAATTAAAGTTAGTGTTTTTTATGTGACAGAGATGTATCTGGTAATGCAACTGAATCTAGTGTTCTTGCATATAACAAAGATATTCACGACGCCTAACACATGAGGCAACACATAGCAAACTGTTTTAATTAGTACTTGTTAATAAGCATTTATGATACAGCTTTTTTGAGGAAATAATTTTAAATTTGCACAAAAGAATAGTACTATTTGCTTATATCTTCTACTTATTATTCTGGTAAATGTGACCAAACGAATAATTTATTTATATTAATAATTACCTATGAGCAAATTTTGCATTTTCAATGAGAGGTTTTAATTGCAATTTTTATTCAATTAACATTTTAGATATAAAATACACAGGCAAATACTTTCACGATGTTTTATGTGAAGAAAACAGCAAGATAACGTAGGTATTTCTCAAAAAGAGTCATAAGTGATTGTTTTTCGCATGATGAACCAGCTCTAATTATCTATTACACTTACCTGGCACAGCTGAGACTGGCTATGTACCTTCTGTACTTATCAGGCAGTGTTTTATCTAATTCTATCTGTTCTAGGTACAGGAGCAACTGGCTTCAACTACGTCCTATACAAGCCACACAGGAGACGTCAGCTCTAGGTAGGTAGAACTAGGACGACTAGCTCTACCTACTTCCTGTTCTTATATTTGTCTAGTAATGAAGCGACCGGTTCTACCTCTCTTTCTGCACCTACCAACCAGATGAGAAACTGGCTTTACCTACCAAGTAGGCATACTTGGCACATTAATAACCAGTCCTACCTGTCTCCCAAAGGTACTTGATACAGGAGTCGACGTTTCTACACAGTTATACTTATCAAGCACAGCAGATACCAGTTCTATCTTCCTCCTATACATGCCTGACTTAGGAGCACCCAAACCTAGCTACCTCCTTCATTTGAATAAGTAAGGACCTAAGCTGACAAGTAGTAAAAGTATCAATGTATTGGGAACGAAATCTTTATCAAAATTTTTTGCTCAAGACTGGACTAGAAAACTGGATTCAGACAGCATTGATCAATACAAAATGCACCAAACATCATAACTATCTGCAAGCCAACTAAATGAAAGGACCACATAACTTTCCCTACACATTATACTTACCTGGTAAAAGTGTAAAATTCTGTATACACATATATCAGGCACAGGAGCAAATGGCTTTACCTACCTCTTATATTTGTCTGGCACAAGAGTGAGTCTATTTATGTACATATCAAGTGCAGGAGCAACTAGCACCATGTCCAATAGGTAACCAGTAAGGAAATTCAGAGCTCTTTATTTTCATGTACTGACCCTACCTACTTCATATACCTACCTAGCAAAAAACAAACCACCTCTGCCTACCATTATTTACTGGCGCTGGAATGATTAGTGTCTACTTCTATATTTACCCACTATAAGAGTGACAGGCTCTACCTACCTAGTGCTTGGCACATGAGTGATTGGTCAAACCTTCGCCCTAAATCGACCTGTAACAGAAGTGAATGGTTCTGCGTATCCGTTCTTACCAAGTACAGTGGTTAATGGCTCTACCTACCACCTGTAATTACCTGGCACATGAACGATTAGCTCTAAATATTCCCTGTATGTACCTGCCACAGGAATTATTAACTCTAAAATCGTTCTGTACTAGTTTAACAGGGGTAGTGGCTTTACCTATTCAAATATTTGCCTGATGCAGTGGCATATAACTCGATCTACTTTCCATACTTACTTGGCACAGGATATACTGGTTCTACATACATATATCACTTACCTGGAGTGACTGGCTCTACCTGCCTTCTGTATTTACCTAACCTACAAGATAACGTCTCTTTTCATATTCTTACCCTTTTCAGAAGTAATTAGTATTTACCCGGCAAAAGAGGAGCCAACTTTATTTCCTGCACTAATCTAGCACGGAACAAAGCAACTATACCTGCCCCTTTACTTACCTGGCACAGGTATAACCAACTCTAACCTGCTACTATGCTATCTGGCACAGCAGCAACCAGCCCTACCACCCTCTTCCTTCAAGAAGAATTGCCATTACATGAGTCATAGATGTGTGTAGATTCTCTAGAAGATAAAATTATAAGATAGCAAAATAATAATAGTTGACATAGTTTAGAAAGAATCATTTGAGAAGCAAGAAGCAATAATTTTAAAATCGTTATGAATGAATAAGCATAAACAACAGTAATAACCAATATATATATATATATATATATATATATATATATATATATATATATATATATATATATATATATATATATATATATATATATATATATATATATATATATATATATATATTATATATTATTCTCCCAGAAGAATCGATGTCATCAATTCAACAAATACTTGCTCATAAAATTTTGCGGTAAGTGTACAACCTTTTGACACCTGAGAAAGAAACTGAAATTAATACCCACACATGATGGATTTTATATTCATAATCATTCAGCTATCATATGTTTTTATTTAACATTAACTTATAATATCACGAAAATTAAATTGATTGTAAAATACACACATTTTTCCTCGAAAACTGCATTATATCTGTTTTTTTCCAGTTAATATAAATTAACCACAAAACAAATTTTTGTGTTGATTCCCGACAGGCAGCAGTGTGTGTGGTGGGTAAAACACAATAGAGCAGTTAGAACCCACTTAGAGCAAGTAGACAGAGCATCAGTGTACGTGTAGAGCAGAGAAAAGAAGTTAGAACTGGACAACACATGAACTAAATTCTCGTTTCCTGCGGTCGTAGTCAACCTTTGCATACAGTTAAATTAATCAATTATAAAATGTTGGTTCACCTGGTTCGTGAGAGTTTGTTTTTATTTTTTGTACCAAAAAAACAAAAACAAAAGAACAATATGTTCCTGTGATCTGACTTGCAAATATTTAATTCTTATTTGCATTACATGCATTGCCTAAAAATTTCTTTTTGTTACAGAATCGTTCGACACTTTATTTTTCAATGCCCGAGGACGCAAAATTTCCTCAGCATCTTGAAAGTCAGGATAAGAGATCCTCGGAGTCGACTGCTTTGTCAGGAGTAATAAGGTCAAAGTGTCTTTTATAAGATTCAGTCCAAAATAATAATAAGAAGAAAGAGCATAAAAAAAGAAGGAGCACTGCAGCAAGACTACTGGCCCATGCTAAGCTTGTGCAATTCACACCCACTTAATGCAGATTAAAGTTCTGTTTTTCTGTGACCATCCCCCTTTACCTCTCTCTCTCTCTCCCCTCAACCACAGATCCTTCTCTTACCACTGTATATTATTATTATAATAATCATATGAAAATGCTATATAGCGCCTGAGGAATGAGATAATATAATCAGACTCGATCCACTTTCTTGAAACAAGAACTTTTTCCGGCTATAAATTAAACGTCACCTTGAAGGAAATGGTGATTTGATATGATAGCCAGAGATAATTTTAGGAAAATATATCAAGAGATAATGAAGGAAAGAAATAATAGAGAGAGCTAATGATAACCAAAGATCATGGTAAATGGTGAGTGTTTTCCAAAAATGGTTAAGTATTTCGAAAAAATTACGCAAAAATGACGCAAAATATTATTTAATTATTTTTTAAATAAAATCATCAAATTATAAATAACTAGGCCTACTTAGAATTTTACATATAAATGTCCTTATTTGTTTTATAAATGTTTCTTTTCCTTTATCTTTAAACTTAAAAAAAAAAAAAACTGTTGAGGCCAAAAACCAATTAACTTGACATTCTTCTGATACAATTCTCAATTACTGACCAAAAAAACTGGACCCATTTACATTCCAAAGCCTTAATTTTCTCCTAATTTACATATAAATTAATTAGAATATTCATCACGGGCTATCTTATTTTCTTTCTAAATTAAAGAATAATTGATAGGCGCTCACCTGGATGTCCTGAACCTGCCTCCCGAGGGAGCGAACCATAGAGCAAGGAGCAAGAGATTATTATTATTATTATTATTATTATTATTATTATTATTGACTTTATTATTATTGCAATTATTATCAATATTATTGCAATTATTATTATTATTACAGTTATTATTACTATTGCAATTAGTAGTAGTAGTATTGTAATTTCAATTATTTTTATTAATGCATTTATTGGAGCACGAAACCGATGATAGTCACACAGCGGAAGAGAAATGAGAGGCAGAGTTCATCAAAGAAAAACCAAGTAGTTCTAATCCCTTGGATCAAGAGCCCTTTACACCACTATCACGTCATCCACCTAAATATGGAGATTTGGGGGGGGGGGTTGTGCTACATCCACTTTCTCTTAACCCAGGTTATTAACGCTATAATTTAGTTTTCCTGTCATCTGCTCTACATCCACTTGTAGTCAAACATCTCTCAACTTTTTTCTTTGACATATTTAGTATCTGATATAGAAGAAGGGATTTCTAGCCTCTTGTTTCCGGAATTTTAGTCGCCTTTCCGACACCTATTGCTTACGGATGAAGAAATCTAACCCACTTCTTCACTGAATTTGAAGCGGAATGCTAAAAGGAGAGTGAACTATTGTTAGATGCTGAACTATATATATATATATATATATATATATATATATATATATATATATATATATATATATATATATTACACACGAAAGGAGTCGTATTGATCAATAACAAGACTGCGGCTAGCCAAGGAGTCGAACCCATTCTGTTTTGGCCCGCTTCGTGGTGAGCGAAAACGCATGACGCTTTAGACCACTAGACCATACAATCCTTGATTGGATTGTGTGGTCTAGTGGTCTAAAGCGTCATGCGTTTTCTCTCACCATGAAGAGGGCCAGTATTGGCTAGTGCAGTATTATTGATATATATATATATATGTACATATATATATATATATATATATATATATATATATATATATATATATATATATATATATATATATATATATATATATATATATATATATATATATATGTCGTGCCGAATATGTAAAACTGGTCAAGTAGCAAGAACTCATTTAAAATTAAGTCCTTTCTAAAATTTTCTCTTATACATTTAAAGATATATTTTTTTCATTAATGTTAATGTAAAAATTTTTAATTTTGCACCAAAAGAATCTTAGAAAACTTACCTAACCTTATTATAACAAGAACAATTTATTTTAGCCTAACCCAACTAAATATATTTTAGATTTGTTTACAATAATTTAATACTAAATAAACACAGTGAAATATATTTTTTTCGTTAGGTTCAGAATGATTTTGGCGAAATTATTGCATACACAAATTTTCGCTTGTCCTATATGGCAAGATGAGCGTTGCTATTTAAGCCAAGATCGCAAGTTCTTCCTATTCGGCACGACATATATATATATATATATATATATATATATATATATATATATATATATATATATATATATATATATATATATATATATATATATATATATATTTATAAACATTCACATACATGTAGCATATACTGGATATAATTAGTAACTGTGAAAGTTACCTCTCACTTTCTGTGTTAATGAGACAGAAAGAAAAAAAACAGCAATGAGAAACATTTAACAAATTTACATTTTACTGACAGAACAGGAGGGTAATAGCTCCCTGTGTGTTGGCTATCAACCTGTTAGTTACCTCTGAATAGGTGCGTGTAGTAATTACCCACTTCAGTACACATTACACCTACTCAAGGAACGATTCCCAGCCAGTGAATCCTAGCACAGAGTAATATACACTGAGAGGTATGTGCTCAGATTTTCTTTTTATTCCTAATTTTATGATTAAAGTATTCTTGTCTGGTGGTGAAAAGGCTCAGTGAAGCCTTAATACCCCTAGTGTAGTCGATTGGTTTTGTGTTCCATTAACAATTCAAGGACTAGGAAGTCTCTGTTGCTGGTTCATTGTATAAATTTTACTGGTCCTCATTTCTTTTTTGGGTCTGCATCTACATAGTGTAAAAAGGTCCTTCATCACACTATACTACTCGCACCCACTACCATCATCACACTGTACTACTCGCACCCGCCACCATCATTACACTGCACTACTCGCACCCACCACCATTATCACACTGTACTACTCGCACCCACTCCCACCATAACACTGGACTACTCGCACCTACCCCCACCGTCACAATACTACTCGCACCCACCCCCACCATCACACTGTACTACTCGCACACACGCCATCACCATCTCACTGTACTACTCGCACCCACCACCACCATCACACTGGACTACTCCCACACACACTATCCTGGGCTCCAATAATGGAGAAGTCTCATACCACAAGTCAAAATAATGTTTCCTCTGCTTCCTCCTCCGCGGTTATTTAAACACTCATGCCCTCTTATCCGGAAAGTAAAAATGATCATGCAATTTTGATTTCAAGCCTGTTGATGCGGCATTCATGTCTGTTACTTCCCAGTGAATTTAACACAATTGAAGTTAGCATCAAAATCTAGTAAAAAGCTATGAAATTCCACCCCACCACACTCAAACAAAAGAGTACGTATCAGCCCTGGTTATAACTGTTCCGCATTTAGTACAGCTGGTGACAAAATGACTAGATTCAAAAGGCATTAATTTCATTAAAAGAATATTCATGAGCACTAGAAAGTGGCAGGTATATCTGTAGCGAGGAAATATGCAATAAGTCGGAGTCTAATCTAGTGACACCCTGAAGAGACGCGGGCAGAGCAATGTATATATTATATTCATGTCGGAGGACAGATGTGGCAAAACCAGTATGTCCGCTAGTTCGCTTTGCACTAGGATACAAAAACTGGTTGACTGGTAAGGTTTGCCAGGAAACAGGACAAGCGTTTCCTGACACGGGTCTTAGTAATATGATGACCCACAGCTGGAGCTTTTGGTCATCTGACTGAGATCTTCCGCTAACTTACCGGTCCACCCTCTTTAAAAATTATGGTCATAGTTATAACCGTTCCTGTTTCTACAAAGACTGGTAATTTAACATTGCTGAAGTTAAGAAAATGCTTTCTTAAATTTTACTATGTATCAAAAATCAGTTCATATCTTAATTATCCTGAACTTAACATTGAAAAATATTTTTAGACATGTAGCCAGAACCCACGGCCTATTCTACATAGACCGTGGGCAATACTACATGGGCAACTATAGTGTTACTGACAACACCCACTACAGAGATATCTATGTTGCTCATTTTCTTCATAATTTATTCTTTCATAAAATAAGAACTGGACAAATATCAAATTCAACAACAGTAACAATAACTATAAAAATACAGAGTACACCAACCATTACAATTCAACATATATAAAACAAACATTACAAAAATAAATACAACATTGGCAAAAGATGGAGCCCAAGACAAAGTAGAGAATGTTTTATAGGTTTCATGTGCATTAGCAGTTGGCTGGTGTTAATGTTCCTTCCCACCCACTTAGTGCAGAAGGAAGCCATTACTGGAGAGAGAGAGGTCTACCTCTGAATAATTTACACATATTAAAAGAGCAAATTTTACTTCCCTGCGGCACTGAGACTACTGCTTGAGGGTGAGATGTGTGTTTGTGTGCACTTTGTTTTGCTGCGTTTGAGGTCCAGCTCTTGGGTCACACTCCTAGGTATTTTTATTGGCATATTTGTTTTATAATCACATTAGATAATATTAGTAGTCATTTCTGCTGTTCGTACTACATATATAGAGTTTGCTTTCACAGATTTTTCACATCTTAACTACCCTCTCAAAATGCTACTATGTCTCATTTGTGAATTTATCTTCCATTTCTGTCACTTCATTCTGAGTTCTCTGACTTCAAATAGTTTGTCGCTCTATTTCTTCTCTCTCTCTCTCTCTCTCTCTCTCTCTCTCTCTCTCTCTCTCTCTCTCTCTCTCTCTCTCTCTCTCTCTCTCTCTCTCTCTCTCTCTCTCTCTCTCTCTCTCTCTCTGAGATTTTATTCCTGTCATACCTACATCGTCTCGGATTTTATTCTTGTCTTATATTGTAATATTAATCTCCAGTAGTTTCATCTTCGCAACGTAAAATAACAGATCTTAGCCACCAGTCTGGTGGCTAACATTTGTATATTCACAGAATTATTTGCATATTTTATTAAAAGGATGATGATGCTCGGTACAAAATTCATTTCTAACTCGTTCTCCATGATTAGGTTCGTATTTTTTCTTCCCAGTGTCTGCACTCCGTTTCCGGCCTTTCGTTTTACTTTAGTAAACTTGCATTTGATGAAGTTGAATTCCAGTGGCAATTTGACTGACCAATCCTGGAGATGTGCTCGTGGTGTTCGGGTATATGTATGGCCGATTAACACGTGGACTACTGTGTTCCAAGTGTAGTCAGTTTCCCTTAAATTTTCCAACCCACTATCGGAACTGAGAAAAGGAAATCACTCGTATTTAATTCATGTCATAGGTCCAAATGTAGCCTTCCTTTATCCTACCCAGTTTTTGTTCTTGTCAGTCTGTGAACAGGAATAGGTGGAACTTTTAACTCTTTTCACAGGTCCTCTAAGTTTTGGCTCTCTTGAGTAGTAATGCAGATGAAGACAAACCAGCATAAGCCTTTATTAAAATCACGTTTTGTTCGTAGAGAGCTATATCAAGTTGTAAAGAAAACACGCTAACTACTTCTTATATAGATCATCTAGTCAGACGAAGAGCGAGGTGAGGTCACGTACTGGCTGGTAACAGGAATTTTTTTTGCGTGAGGTGCTGTGAGCTTAGATTTGCCCTGGTTTTGCTCTAAAGAATTGTAGATATAGATGAATGTGGCTTATATACACTTTCTGTTGACTCTTTCATCTTCATGAAGCTGATAATTTCAACCTCTTCCACTTATGCAGTGTCAGATGTTGTCCACCTATGCCTCTCTCTCTCCTGCACCAATTCTTGACACTGTCACAGCTTTCAAGTAAGATCGTGAGACAAGATATTCCATCTCTAAATCAATGCCAGTTGATGTCTGTGAAACTGCTTCTTTCTATGTGCTCCACCACTGTCCTTCCACAGGTATATCAGTGAAACCAACCTGCTGTTTTAACGCTACCTCTGCCCGTTCCCTCTCTTGAATATTGGGATTACATTCACTGTCTTCCACATGTCAAACAACCGACACGATTCTACTGACTTGTAGTTTCAACTATCTAGTCATGTAGTGATTTTGCAGAACCCATGTTGAGACATTGACGGGCACAATTATCTCTGAGATATCCTTAGTTCCTTAAGCTCTTCTCCAGTTGTGTGCTTTGTGTACTGTGAATTGTATTATCTGATGTATTCTTTCTCTGACTCTCCGGTATTTTCCTTCTTTTAACTAGAAAAAACTTTTAATGCTGCTCTCAGATCTTCTTGTTATTTCTCTACAAGTCTCGCCATTACTTCTTTAGCCTTCATACCATTGTTTTCATTCTTATTTGACTGTCAGTCTCTTTTTTTCAGTTTGAACATTCGCTGTTGTGTCATTCTTAATTTGCTGTTCGATGTCTCTTGTCACCTGAATATTTATTTTTAATGTTGTGTTCATTTATTTGTTTTCTGTTGTTTATTGTTTTTATGATTTTTTCCAATGTTTTGCATGGAAGCAAGTTCTTCAGCATGCTTACCTGTTATCTTCTTTTTTTTTCTCTACGCGCTTTATTCAACACTCATTTGGTTCTTGTTTTGGCCTCCCTGCTGAAATTGTTTAGTCTGGAGTGTGTGTGTGTGTGTGTGTGTGTGTGTGTGTGTGTGTGTGTGTGTGTGTGTGTGTGTGTGTGTGTGTGTGTGTGTGTGTGTGTGTGTGTGTGTGTGTGTGTGTGTGTGTGTGTGTGTGTGTGAGTGTGTGTGTGTGTGTGTGTTCGTTTTGAGCGTGTTTACATGCGTTTCTAAAGTTGGCAGGCAACAAGTGGAATCTAAGATGAGAATCTAAACGATACTTCATAACTGAGACAATTAACATGTGGTGTATGTATTTTTTATCGACACATCGTGTTTACAGTAGAAATTTAACAATATATATCTAGTGATGCATAACAGCAACTTTACACAGATTTTGAGAAGATTTGGCAAGTAAGGAATCCAAATATTCGAGGCTGAAAGAGAGTTTTGATGAATACAAACGAGCTCGTTATTTCCAAATAATGAAAGAACGTGAACAGACATTAAAATACTCCAGGAGCCATTAGAGGATCTTTGAGAGATAAAAAACAAGAAGAAAATTTCTGTGGGGAATTATTAGAGAGTAATGAGTGAAAGGAACGGCAGAGCAAAGTGCGACGGATGATATTATTGATCTTGGAGGGAGAGAGAGAGAGAGAGAGAGAGAGAGACAGAGAGAGAGAGAGAGAGAGAGAGAGAGAGAGAGAGAGAGAGAGAGAGAGAGAGAGAGAGAGAGAGAGAGAGAGAGAGAGAGAGAGAATCTTTACTAGAACCCACTTATTGAATAATTAGCTCTGGAATAATTAACTAACATTTAGGAGAAAATCTTGGATCCTGATTCCATGAAACCCCTTTAAGTGCCCCAGTTATGTTTCACTTTCATGTTGATCAGTCTCAGTCAGCTGATTACATCAATACTCCGTCCCAGTCAGTTGATGGCAACATTAATCATTCCCAGTCAGCTGATCACATCAATAATATGCACTCCACCAACGTACTCACAAATTTACTCAAAACCTCTTCGACCTCTTATTAACTGTACTCTCTCTAATTCACCTTTCTCTCAATAGTTACTTACATATTCCCTGGCTTCTTTAGTGCATCCACTTTCACTTCTCTTTAACCCACTGATGTCACTCTCCTTTTACTCCTATCTGTTATTCTCAGTTTAGCTACCATTAAATAATGATCATCCAGAAGTCTACCCATCACTCTTAAGTCTACCAGCACATCGATCGTCTAGCATCCTCTTTTACATCCTCATTTTCTTAAAACAACTATTATCTATTACCAAACTTCGTTCTGTAAATCATTCAGTTACACGCTCCCACTATCATTATCTTCTGCCACTCTAAACTTTCCCACTGCTCCGTCTACAAAGTTTTGCTGAAGCCTTTGTTTCTTAAAAGAGTTACTTCGCTGCATAGTTATCAACCTATTGTTACTCACGAAGTCTCAAGGATACGTCTGCAAATAAGACACAAAGCGGGGTGGACCTCGAACCGATGGCCTGTGTGTTATAAAACTCGCAGGCCAGTGTGCTAACCACTGGTCCACCAAACCGGCATGAACCAGCTGATGACACACTGGCCTGAGAGTTTCAGGTCTCGCTCGCCATGAGTTCGATTCCTACCAGCTCAGTGAATTATCAGCTTACTGGTGAAAATTCAACCATAATCATCATAATGTTCCCCTGGAGTAAAACATCACAATTTCAAATCTAATAAATAAAATACAGTTTACATTATCAAAAGGCGTAAAAAAGCCTAACTCTCAAAAATGTTTCAGTCCTACATAAAACATAGTTACTGACCAGCTCTCTCAGGAAAAAAATACATTAGAAAATTCATACGTAGCGACAGGGACACTAAAATTATTCCAAGTAGAGTTATTAATTATAGATCGTTATTCAGTTTAAGTTAAGGTTATCTAATATCTAAGTTGTCTACAGTTCTTAGTTCCAGATTTTCACCGCTAGAATAACAATATTATATTCACAACTGAAAATATTTGTAATTTAAAATGGTTGCAATGCCGGAAAGTTGGAAAGAATAATTTAAATACCTTGTAGGGTTCGAAACTCTAAGGTGTTACACTGCCACAATGTATTTACTGAACTGTGACTAAGTAAAAAATATTTCTTTAGCATTACTATTGTTATTCATAGAGTTATAGACAGTAGTGATAATATGGTATTATTATTATTATTATTATTATTATTATTATTATTATTATTATTATTATTATTATTATTATTATTATTATTATTGAGAAATAAAATGGCACAATACCGTGAGTGGAACAATACACAAATAACCCGCACATAGAAGAGAGAAACTTACGATGACATTTCGATCCGAATTAGACTATTAACTAGTTACACACTAACACATGAAGGTGTTATTTATGTATGATTATTATTATTATTATAATAATTATTATTATTATTATCATAATAATAATAATAATTATTATTATTATTATTATTATCATTATTATTATTATTACTAATTTAATTGAGGTTCAAAACCTGTAAGGGTGACTCAGCAGAAAGTGGGGTCGAGGCTCGATCCTCTCTCTGCTACACGCGACACAGACACACACTCTAAATGTCCTCATCAAACTCGCCACGGATTGGAGGAACATCAGGATAATCCCTTTTTTTTTTTTTGTTGCTGTTTTGGATGCAGAATCAATATGACAGATGGGTGGGTCACGTTGGCCACCACACATTACTGATGCCTGTGAATAATTTATTAAATAAATATGCAGTACCAATGGAAAACTTTTTGACAATTTTAACGGATAATATTCGGATCTATATTCGTTTTGTACAGCCGTTTAGCAATTTCCTCCATAATGGACGTCACACTAATTGTGCACTGACAGTATTCTGACAGTCATTGCAAATTAATGACGCATTGACGGCTTCTACTAACGGCATGCTGACAGCAATATCCCTTGATAAGTTACGCTGACCGAGAAACCTGCTAGTAATGGTACAATGTCGGTCATCGATTGAAGGTACACATATGTCCTAATTTGGAATCGACAGTCACGCATAAAATTGTGACTGGGTATACACCGTTATCCCTTCACTAGCAATGCGCTGACAGCCGTCTGTAATAGTTATTGCTGATTGAAACCCATTAAAACAAACTACTAACAGAAATCAATAGACGCCTCAACGCTGATTGATACAATTAAAGTCCACTGACAGTCACCAATAACACCCAACTGAAAACAAACCAGCACTGACAGCTATCAGACAATACAGCAGAATAAACGCTATACACTGGCAACTAGCATTAACAGCCAACAAAGACAAGTTGACGCTGATTACCACTATTAAAACCCACTGACAATCAACTTAAAACCACCACTTGTGAACACTTACAGCGGTATTATGATTTTTCTTGGGAGGGAAAAAGCGCTGAGCATATTCCCTGCGCGAGTAATGATGAAAATAAATTATATAACTTGAATTTAGGAGTAGTAGGAATTTGGACCAAAAAAAAAAATGGAGAAAGTGCAACTGTGTCCTATAAAATGAGCTCTCAAGGGTCCAAGATTGGCAGTACCAGCCGTGAGTGCCTCTGGCCAACTGAAAATATCTTTTGACTGACTGAAAAGGCAATGGAATAACTGGAAGGGCCTCAGAAAAGTGGAAGTGTCTCAGAACATTAGGAAAGACCTCAGGACCACTGTAAATGCATAATAAGAAATAGGAAAGCTTTGTTGAAGCTGTAAGTGTTTCAGAATAGCTGGAAGGGCCTCAAATTGCTTGGAAGTGTCACGGGAAGACTAGGAGGGCCTCAAAACCTCCAGAAGTATCTTAATTAGACTATAAGGGACTTAGGGCAACTAAAAGGGGTTGATACTGATTGAAAGGGCATCATAATGAATATAAATGCTTCGGATCAACTATAAGTTCCTCAGAGCAACTGAGGCACTTGCTGGAAGGAACTTAAAGCCTGTAAGGACCTTAATACATTTCAAGGGCCTCAAAATTACTGGGAGCAGCTCAGGCTGATCTAAACTATACCTTAAAGAAGACTACTATAACCCCAGACTGACTGGAAGGGGCTCAGGATTACTAGGCTGACAGCAAGTACCTCGGGAAGACTCAGAATGACTGGAAAATCCTAAGAATTGTCTCACACTGACTAGAATTTTCTTACGCAGACTTAAATTATCTCAGACTGACTGGAAGTGCTTCTGAGAGATCAGAAATTCCTTAAACAAATGAAAACGTCTAATAATGGCTAGAGGAGCTGTAATTAAACTGGAAGTACCTTAGACGACTGGAAACGCCTCAAAATAAATGGAAGAGCCTCAGACCAATTTAAACGCCTCGCACTTACTGAAAGTGTACCACAAAGGTTGGAATAGTGTCGGAAAGGCTGGACGATCCTCAGGGAGACTGGAAGGGCCTCGACTTAATTAAAAGAACCTAAAGTCTCCTGGAAGAGTAGATGGTAACTGAAGTGCGTGAAATCTGCTGGAAGGGTATGATACAGACCATATAAGGTATAACCGTATAATGCCGGCGGCGAATACAAAATACAACTCGGTGAGTTTGCACAGACAGACACACACAAGCACACACACACAACACACACGCGCACACAGAGAGACAGACAGACAGACAGACAGAGAGACAGACAGACAGAGAGACAGACAGACAGACAGACACACAGACACACACACACAGGCACATACACACACACACACAAACACACACACAGACACACAGACACACACACACACACACACACACACACACACACACACACACACACACACACACACACACACAGAAGTAAGACACGAGAGAGAGGGGTGGGTAGATTGCGTTTTCCTAGACTGCAGGAAGGCCTTTGACACAGTTCCCCACAAGAGATTAGTGCAGAAGCTGGAGGATCAGGCGCACGTAAAAGGGAGGGCACTGCAATGGATAAGGGAATACCTGACAGGGAGGCAGCAACGAGTCATGGTACGTGAAGAGGTATCACAGTGGGCGCCTGTTACGATCGGGGTCCCACAGGGGTCAGTTCTAGGACCAGTGCTATTTTTGATATATGTGAACGACATGATGGAAGGAATAGACTCTGAAGTGTCCCTGTTCGCAGATGACGTGAAGTTGATGAGAAGAATTAAATCGGACGAGGATGAGGCAGGACTGCAAAGAGACCTGGAGAGGCTGGACATGTGGTCCAGTAACTGGCTTCTCGAATTCAATCCAGCCAAATGCAAAGTCATGAAGATTGGGGAGGGGCAAAGAAGACCGCAGACAGAGTATAGGCTAGGTGGACAAAGACTACAGACCTCACTCAGGGAGAAAGACCTTGTGGTGACCATAACACCGAGCACATCACCGGAGGCACACATCAACCAAATAACCGCTGCAGCATACGGGCGCCTGGCAAACCTGAGAATAGCGTTCCGATACCTTAATAAGGAATCGTTCAAGACACTGTACACTGTGTATGTTAGGCCCATACTGGAGTATGCAGCACCAGTCTGGAACCCACACCTGGTCAAGCACGTCAAGAAGTTAGAGAAAGTACAAAGGTTTGCAACAAGGCTAGTCCCAGAGCTCAAGGGAATGTCGTACGAGGAAAGGTTAAGGGAAATCGGACTGACGACACTGGAGGACAGAAGGGTCAGGGGAGACATGATAACGACATACAAGATACTGCGGGGAATAGACAAGGTGGACAGAGATAGGATGTTCCAGAGAGGGGACACATTGACAAGGGGTCACAACTAGAAGCTGAAGACTCAGACGAGTCACAGGGACGTTAGGAAGTATTTCTTCAGTCATAGAGTTGTCAGCAAGTGGAATAGCCTAGCAAGTGAAGTAGTGGAGGCAGGAACCATACATAGTTTTAAGAAGAGGTATGACAAAGCTCAGGAAGCAGAGAGAGAGAGGATCCAGTAGCAATCAGTGAAGAGGCGGGGCCAGGAGCTGAGTCTCGACCCCTGCAACCACAATTAGGTGAGTACAATTAGGTGAGTACACACACACACACAAACACACACACAAATGTAGCCTCCCCTTCACCAGATTCCTAAATTTGTGTCACACACACATGTCAACTATCACTTTCTCCTCACTGCCCCTCACTGGTAAATTGAAGTAAATATCTGGAAAGATCTGCATTGCCGTATGTTCAGAATTAGTTTAAGTGGAAGGGCGATCCCATACTTCGTTCCTGGTCCTCTCTCTGATCATACCATATATGTATAGACTTAATTTTCTTTCATACAAATCACATTTTGTTTACCTTCTTTGCCTAAATGTTCATCATATTGCCAATCTGTTTAACAGCTTCCCATCCAAACATTCTAGATGTGACGCGAATTAATGGCTTAGGGGATGTCATAGCTTCGTTGACTCGGACTTTGTGGTTGAAGGAATTACCAACTCATCACATGACTCGACTTGTTTTTACTGCATTGTCACTCCCTTCTGACCTTTACGTGATATTCAGATGACCGTTCACTAACTTGTCTCATCTCCCTCCAACCCTCTCCAACGTCGTTGCTGGATAGAGGCTACTGATCCTAATACATTTTGGAACCACTTACCAGCGACTGAGTCGAAGTAGAAAGCCAGTCATATTAACTGTCTTCAGTATCTTTGTTCGTAGAAGTGGTAGGTCCTTGTATCCACTAACTCTGTTAAGAGGAAGATGACATCTAGCTCAGACCTCCCCTAATGACAGCGATGTGATTCGTGGCTTGGACGTGGCGCTGCATAATGGCCACTCGCTAATGGGTGAGGGAGCTGAGGTGAGCGTCTCCGGCACATGATAAAAGTATCTAGCTCCTCAGGAATCCGGGGCAGGATAGCCCCGCATTCCTGAAAAAAAGTGAAACGCTGTGCCACTAAAGAACAATAATGGGTCATGATATGGCATGCAATGTGACATGGAACTTAGAAGACATCGAATACCTCAATGTTAAATCCTTGACGCTGACGACGGGCTCGTGATCCAAGGAATTAGGTCTTACTTCCTGTTCTTTGTATCTGATCTGATTACCTCCTATTTTTAAGGATTTAGTGCTACCCCATCCCCAAGAATAAAGCAGTAATAATGCAAACGTCGAAGACAAAATTGCCTCCTGGAATATGATGGGTCTTCCAGAGTCAAAAAGTAATCAAGTGTTCTCATTCTATGAAGCTTCTCCAGAAGCACCATTGCTTATTTGAAGTCTCTTCATTTTGCTGGTACATCAAGGAGAGGATAACAAAAGCTGCAAATAGTATGTTCTTCGTGTCGTGAAAGGTGAAGAAGAATTGACATTTCCCATATCATAAACTGTGTGACTTTTCTCCAACCTCCCTTGAATACTTCGTAATGTTCCTTTAATATTCTCCTGATTTCTCAATAGTTTTCAGTCGTTTTTGGTCTTTAAGTCATCATCACATCCTCTCACAAGCTGAGCCTACACAACAAACACCTCTGTAATCATACTCACGCTTTATTTCCTCCTAGAACATCTAAGAAAAAGTGTTGCATGTGTAGTGGAAGAAGAAAATAAAATTAATCATATTTAAAGATACCGCAGCAGGCTAGGTGATGTAACAGGAAGAGAGAACAGGAGAGAAAGACGAGCGGAGGTAAGAGCAAGTTAAGAGGCAAGTGAAGAAAGGTGGAGAGAGGAAGTGGAAAAGTACAAAAGGATGAAAGAAGGGACTTGGATAAAGGTACGAACGACAGGATCCTGGCGACGGGAAGGAGGGAAATGAACGAGCGAAAGAGGGAAGACGTGTGATTTAATGAATTAGTTAACGAAGGTATGTGAAGGGATAAGAGAAGGGAGAATAATAAAGGGACTAGTGAAGAGAGAAGGGGTGGGAAGAAGAAGCAGAGAATACATTCGGAAAATCAAACAGAGAGAAGAGGCACAAACACAAAGAAGATCAATATGTTTACACTCCTTCAAAATGTGCTGTTGATTTCGACGTGGATAGGAAACGCGAGGAAGTGCAGTCTGAATTATTCCACAGCGGGTAAGACCCTGGACGACCTCAGGTTTCCCGTCGTACCAACACTGAGTTCGTTTCCTCTCCCTTCATTCCTTCAAAACGTTTTCTCCATTCTTCCTTTCCTTTGTCAGAGTATTTCTCCCTCAAGACTATTCCACTCTCATTCACTCAAAATTCTCCCTCCCTCTCTCATTTTCTCAAATGTTTTTTTTTTCAATAGCATATTCTGAACTCGTTCTTCAAATAAGTTTCCAAGAATAGGTGTAACCTGTCTCTCTAGTCTTCGTACCCAGTTCCCTTCCATTCTTTTCCCTCTGTCTTCAACAATATGCCCAATTCACTCTCACATGACAACTACTTCCTCGCCTCTTGCTCGACAAATGTTCATGCTACTTGCATGAACCCCAGTTCAAGCCTCCATAAATCGTAATGAATGATTGTCAATCAAGAAACAGAAGAATGCTTTTGTTTCTTCATTGGCATCGTTCAATATAATATATGTATTATGTTTATAGAATATATTGCTTTGAGGGGTATGAGAATTAACGTGTTAAGAAAGCCGTGAGGGCGTTGGATGAGATTGTAGCTTCATAAACTAGTAATGGATGATACAGTCATATGTCACTGATGTGCTGATTGTTAATTCATCCAGTTAAGACCCTCGTTGCTGAAACTTACAGTGCTGGGCCTGCTACTTGCCTGGACCACGGTCTGAATCACTACCTAGTGAACGGTAAATAAACCTAACATCATTTCAAGTGAATTGCGGAACAATTATCATTGCCTTGACGCTTCTGGTTTTGAATGATCTTTCATGACATAATTAAACACTAGATCATTTCCACAATATTTGGATGAATATATGACATTATACGTTTATTGTAAATCTATGAAAGCATACATCTTATGAAATTAATATACAAATTTCACTGCTTCAGATTTATTATTATTTTATAACTGATAACTAATTTCTACAAACGTCATCATTCGTTGTAATGCTTTAAAAATTCTTGTAATTTGAGTTGCATCTTCGTATCCCTACTACACCCACTTCCTTTTTTACATATTATCCACATCTTTTCAGCTCATCCGCTTCATATCACATATTTCCACTTGCCCTCTATCCTCTCATGGCCCCATCACATGCTTAAACACATTATTACTATTACATATTTAATTAATACGCTTTTCCTCCACTCACCTGGTCTTGGTCTTCCCATTCTAACGCCAGACTCGGTGTTTCTATCGTTACATTCAACATACCTGAACCAGTACGTACTAGTACGCTGAGGTCAGTGGTCACGAAAGGTCTTCTTGTCCTAGCTGTCTGGGGGATTAGTGTGGAGGGTTATAGAGCACCATGGCTTGCTGTACTGTTTTGGAATCTCAGGTTAAAGTGTTGAAAGAGGAGGTTCTATTTCTCCAAGAGGAAAACAGGAGGCTGAAAATTCGCCTAGATGGAACTGAGAGTGAGTTTGCGAAGGATGGAGTCGGTGTGGAGGAAAAGGCTACCAACAGTGAGTTGAAGAGTGGCAACTGCTTCAAGTGGAAGCTTAATAGAGAAGCTCTGAAGGTAGGAAATCGATTCTCTGTTCTCCAGGATGAGTGTACTTTAGTGGTTAACGAGGTTAAGAGTACCACTAACTCCCCCACTAATCAAGGTAAGAACATTCTGATTGCGGGTAACTCACAGGTAAGATACATGGACCATGCTTTCTGTAACAGAGCTAGGAACGTTAGACAGAGAGTGTGCTTCTCAGTAACTGGTGTTGATGACATAGTCAACAGGTTGGATAATATTATGTCAGGTAATGGAAACAAGCCGATCATCTGTTTTAGTGCTGGTGGAAATGATATTGGGAAGGGCAGGGGACAAGAGCTGCTGATTAAGTCAGCCATAGACGTAATTAGGCCTAAGGGAGGGGGATCGTAATCAACTGGTGTAAATTGCTGGCTAGACAGGTACTACAAGGAATTTGCAATCCCATTCATTGATAACTGGGACAAATTTTATGGGAAACGTGATATGTATACAAGAGATGGGGTATATCTCTCAGGGGCCGGAATGGTTGCATTAGCCAATTCGATTAAGGAAGCCATTACTGACTTGTCTGGGACTTTAACCTGATAGATTATAGAAGTATGGGTATGTGTGGGAAACAATCATGCTGCAGTACAAGAGTTGAAAACAGTAGATATTACCAGGATACCTCAGGGATATGTTTAACAGACAACATTCAAAATAAAGTTGCTAGTAAAGGCAAAGCAGCTGAGCAACAAAGAGAGACAGTAGAGGGCAGAGGGTGACTTGCTCCCTTAAGGAGTCTAAGAAATAAGATAGATGAGCTAAGATTACTTGTATGTTCAGGTAATATAGATATTATTGCTATAACGGAAACCTGGTTCAATCTGAAGGATAGAGAAATGCCTTCTGAATGATGTCTGTCAGAGATAATTTAAACTGTTGTGTTAAACAAGATATAAGATTAGAAGCATCGGACACAGGATTTGTTTGGATACAGTTTCTCGAGGTTCGTGACAAATTAATTTTGGATGTGATTTATGTGCCCCCAAATTTTGATAGGGAGTACAATAAGGTACTATGGGACGAAATTCATAAGACATCTAGATATGAAATGTTGTGTTAATGGGAGATTTGTAACTTTAGAGAAATTGACTGGAACAATATGACTGAAAATCTTGAGTCTAGCGACTTTTTTGATACGATTCAGGACTGCTTTTGAAAACATTTGTGACAGAACCAACCAGAGGAAACAATCTGCATGATTTGGTTCTTGCCACCAAGGAATCACTAATTAATAATGTTGAGGTTAGTGATGAGCTTGGGGAAAGCGATCACAAATCACTTAGTTTCAATATATCATGGAATTATCCAAATAACTGCAATCAAGTCTGTCCCAGACTTCTGCTTGGCTGATTTCATGGGACTGGGAAATTACCTGGATGAGCTAAATTGGAACGACCTGACTATGGGTCAGGTAGGTGGTGATGGTTGGCAATATGATGTTTTTCAGAGCATAGTTCTAGCTGCTCAGACAACTTATGTTCCTAGTAGGGAATTTAGATCAACCAAAAATGATCCCAAATGGATAAACAATAGATTAAAACATTTCATTGGTCAAAAGAGAGGCATATATAGGTGTATCATAAGAGGGAAAGGGCAGTTAAGAAATCAATATATTTGATTAAAGACAGACTAAAAAAAGGGAATAAGAAATGCTAAAAGAGATTATGAGGCTAATGTGGCAAGGGATTCAAAGACTAACCCAAAAGGTTTCTTTCATGTATATAGAAGTAAGATTAGGGACAAGACTGGCCCACTCAAAAATAACTCAGGTCAGATCACTGACAGTGATAAAGAAATGTGAGAAACTTTTAACTCTTATTTCCTCTCGGTGTTTGCGTAGAAAGATACTAGAGAAATTCCATGTATGATAAATTATGTAGAACAGGACGATAATAAACTACGCACGATTAGGGTAACTAGTGACATGGCCCTCAGGCAAATAGAGAAATTAAAATCGAAGAATTTCCCAGGTCCTGATGAACTGTTTGCAATGGTTTTAAGGAAATGTAAAGAGGAGCATAACAAACCTTTGGTTAGTCTTTTCAACATATCACTACAAACTGGCATAGTGCCCGATAAATAGAAAATGGGAAACGTAATACCAATTTACAAAACAGGTGACAGGTCCTTAGCTTCGAACTATAGACCAATAAGCCTTACCTCCAAATAATTGCCGAAGCATTTCGTAGCCATCTTGATAGGCATAAATTGATTAATGAATCTCAGTATGGTTTTACAAATGGGCGTTCCTGCCTTACGAATTTACTAACTTTTATTTTACCAAGGTATTTGAGGAGGTAGATCATGGTAATGAACATGATATTGCGTATATGGACTTCAGTAAGGCTTTTGATTGAGTTCCATTTCAGAGGCTATTGAGGAAAATTAAGGAATAGTAGGAAATTTTTTTTCCTGGGAAGTGGCATGGATGACAGACAGACAGCAGAGAGTTGGCATCAATGGGGAGAAATCAGAGTGGGGTTGAATCACGAGTGGTGTTCCACAGCGGTCAGTGTTGGGACCTTCGTTGTTCACAGTTTATATAAACGACATAGATGAAGTAATAAATAGCGACATAAGCAAGTTTGCTGATGACACCAGAATAGGTCGCCTAATCCAGAAAGATTTGAATAGATTGATGCAGTGCTCCGAGAAGTAGCAGATGCAGTTTAATATAGACAAATGCAAAGTTCTAAACATTGGACAAGAAAATAACCATGCCACATATAAACTAAATAATGTAGATCTTAATATTACGGATTGCGAAAAGGATTTAGGAGTTCTGGTTAGCAGTAATCTGAAACCAAGACAACAGTGCATAAGTGGCCGCAATAAAGCGAATAGAATCCTTGACTTTATATCAAGAAGCAAAAACAATAGAAGTCTTCAACTATATATATATCTTTTGTTGGGCCTCATTTAGATTATGCTGCACAGTTCTGGTCACCATATTACAGAATGGATATAAATGCTCTGGAAAACGTACAAAGGAGGAAGACAAAGTTGATCCCATGTATCAGAAATCTTCCCCATGAAGATAGACTTAGGGCCCTGCACTCTCTAGAAAAGCGTAGAATTAGGGGAAGGTGGTATGATTGAGGTGTATAATTGGAAAACAGGAATAAATAAAGGGAATGTAAATAGCGTGCTAAAAATATCTAGCCTAGACAGGACTCGCAGCAATGGTTTTAAGTTGAAAAAAAATCAGATTCAGGAAGGATATAGGAAAGCATTGGTTTGGTAATAGAGTTGTGGATGAGTGGAACAAACTCTCGAGTATCGTCATAGAAGCTAAGACGTTGTGCAGTTTTAAAAATAGGTTGGATAAATACATGAGTGGGTGTGGGTGGGTGTGAGCTGGACCTGACTAGCTTGTGCTAATAGGTCTGTTGCCGTGCTCCTTCCTTAAGTGGATGTGACCTGATCTGACTAGGTGAGTCTTTGTGCTAAGGCGGGAGGTGACTTGGACCTGCCTCACATGGGCCAGTAGGCCTGCTGCAGCGTTCCTTCATTCTTATGCTCTTATGTCCCTACTGGTAACTCATCTCTCCTGCGTTTGTTGTGTTCCATCCTCTCTCCCCCACCACCCTCGTTCCCCACCTGCACTCTGCTGATCGCTCGGTCTATCAACCTTCAACAATATAACTCCGCAGGGAAGCATCCATCACAGACATCTGAGGCACCAAACAGACATCAGGATGATGATGGATGCATTATTGAAACTGAACATGCTCAGGATGGGTTTTCAGAGGTCTATCATTGTTCTGAACACAAATATATGCTCGTATTTACGTTCTCAATAAGTGTCAAATTTTTCTTTATACTCACAGAAATTTAATGGATAATAAATCATATAACACTAATCTGGTCTTCTCAGTGCTGAATGTTCATTAAGAATTCCAGTTTTAAAATGCTCAAGTGTCAGTGGTAAAAGGTGTGACGTACGCTCTTACGGACGTAAGTTCAAATTAAAACTGTTTCCAGTACTTCGCATTCTATTATTCAGAATATTTTTAAATTTCAATTTACACCATCCTAGACACAGGAAGACGCCAGGTACTGGAGGACCACTGTGCCATACCTCATATAACGAGTGGTTTTAACATGAACGTAGAGACAAAATGGCGGCCTATTCCAAAGTTGGCAATGAGTGTTGTGCAAAAGGTTATTTGGGGCTGAAGCCTAGAGTTTATTATAATCCAGCTGACTAATAAATTCTATACATGATTTCCATTTTTGGTCCATTTGTGTTATGGACAGTAAATCTGTAAGTTGCTCCTGCAGTTTTCATCCCTTTTATTAGTGTTACTTTCAGCATAGTTTGAAACGTCAGTGAATGGTATCTAGACAAAGCTGTTTACTAATCATCTCCCAAACCATAGATCAATTATCACAATGCAAGAAGGAAAATAAATACTCATGGCTCCTGGGAACCAGGAGCAGGGCTAAATGTCCCGGGTTCGATCCCCGACACACACACACACACACACACACACACACACGTGTGTGTACTCACCTAGTTGAGGTTGCGGGGGTCGAGTCCGAGCTCCTGGCCCCGCCTCTTCACTGATCGCTACTAGGTCACTCTCCCTGAACCATGAGCTCTATCATACCTCTGCTTAAAGCTATGTATGGATCCTGCCTCCACTACATCGCTTCCCAAACTATTCCACTTACTGACTACTCTGTGGCTGAAGAAATACTTCCTAACATCCCTGTGATTCATCTGTGTCTTCAGCTTCCAACTGTGTCCCCTTGTTACTGTGTCCAATCTCTGGAACATCCTGTCTTTGTCCACCTTGTCAATTCCTCTCAGTATTTTATATGTCGTTATCATGTCCCCCCTATCTCTCCTGTCCTCCAGTGTCGTCAGGTTGATTTCACTTAACCTCTCCTCGTAGGACATACCTCTTAGCTCTGGGACTAGTCTTGTTGCAAACCTTTGCACTTTCTCTAGTTTCTTCACGTGCTTGGCTAGGTGTGGGTTCCAAACTGGTGCCGCATACTCCAATATGGGCCTAACGTACACGGTGTACAGGGTCCTGAATGATTCCTTATTAAGATGTCGGAATGCTGTTCTGAGGTTTGCCAGGCGCCCATATGCTGCAGCAGTTATTTGGTTGATGTGCGCTTCAGGAGATGTGCCTGGTGTTATACTCACCCCAAGATCTTTTTCCTTGAGTGAGGTTTGTAGTCTCTGGCCCCCTAGACTGTACTCCGTCTGCGGTCTTCTTTGCCCTTCCCCAATCTTCATGACTTTGCACTTGGTGGGATTGAACTCCAGGAACCAATTGCTGGACCAGGTCTGCAGCCTGTCCAGATCCCTTTGTAGTTCTGCCTGGTCTTCGATCGAGTAAATTCTTCTCATCAACTTCACGTCATCTGCAAACAGGGACACCTCAGAGTCTATTCCTTCCGTCATGTCGTTCACAAATACCAGAAACAGCACTGGTCCTAGGACTGACCCCTGTGGGACCCCGCTGGTCACAGGTGCCCACTCTGACACCTCGCCACGTACCATGACTCGCTGCTGTCTTCCTGACAAGTATTCCCTGATCCATTGTAGTGCCTTCCCTGTTATCCCTGCTTGGTCCTCCAGTTTTTGCACCAATCTCTTGTTTGGAACTGTGTCAAACGCCTTCTTACAGTCCAAGAAAATGCAATCCACCCACCCCTCTCTCTCTTGTCTTACTGCTGTCACCATGTCATAGAACTCCAGTAGGTTTGTGACACAGGATTTCCCGTCCCTGAAACCATGTTGGCTGCTGTTGATGAGATCGTTTCTTTCTAGATGTTCCACCACTCTTCTCCTGATAATCTTCTCCATGATTTTGCATACTATACATGTCAGTGACACTGGTCTGTAGTTTAATGCTTCATGTCTGTCTCATTTTTTAAAGATTGGGACTACATTTGCTGTCTTCCATGCCTCAGGCAATCTCCCTGTTTCGATAGATGCATTGAATATTGTTGTTAGGAGTACACATAGCACCTCTGCTCCCTCTCTCAGTACCCATGGGGAGATGTTATCTGGCCCCATTGCCTTTGAGGTATCTAGCTCACTCTGAAGCCTCTTCACTTCTTCCTCGGTGGTGTGCACTGTGTCCAGCACTTGGTAGTGTGCCCCACCTCTCCGTCTTTCTGGAGTCCCTTCTGTCTCCTCTGTGAACACTTCTTTGAATCTCTTGTTGAGTTCTTCACATACTTCACGGTCATTTCTTGTTGACTCTCCTCCTTCCTTCCTTAGCCTGATTACCTGGTCCTTGACTGTTGTTTTCCTCCTGATGTGGCTGTACAACAGTTTTGGGTCAGATTTGGCTTTCGCTGCTATGTCATTTTCATATTGTCTTTGGGCCTCCCTTCTTATCTGTGCATATTCGTTTCTGGCTCTACGACTGGTCTCCTTATTCTCCTGGGTCCTTTGCCTTCTATATTTCTTCCATTCCCTAGCACACTTGGTTTTTGCCTCCCTTCACCTTTGGGTAAACCATGGGCTCATCCTGGCTTTTTCATTATTCCTGTTACCCTTGGGTACAAACCTCTCCTCAGCCTCCTTGCATTTTGTTGCTACATATTCCATCATCTCATTAACTGGCTTCCCTGCCAGTTCTCTGTCCCACTGAACCCCGTTCGGGTAGTTCCTCATTCCTGTGTAGTCCCTTTTCTTGTAGTTTGGCTTCATTCGTCCTGGCCTTCCTGCTTCTCCCTCCACTTGTAGCTCTACTGTGTATTCGAAGCTTAAAACCACATGGTCACTGGCCCCAAGGGGTCTTTCGTATGTGATGTCCTCGATATCTGCACTACTCAAGGTGAATACTAAGTCCAGCCTTGCTGGTTCATCCTCTCCTCTCTCTCTTGTAGTGTCCCTTACGTGTTGGCACATGAAGTTTTCCAGTACCACCTCCATCATCTTAGCCCTTCATGTATCTTGGCCCCCATGCGGGTCCAAGTTCTCCCAATCGATCTCCTTGTGGTTAAAGTCACCCATGATCAGGAGCTTTGCCCTGCATGCATGAGCTCTTCTGGCCACT
This sequence comes from Cherax quadricarinatus, assembly GCF_038502225.1. NCBI lineage: Eukaryota > Metazoa > Arthropoda > Malacostraca > Decapoda > Parastacidae > Cherax > Cherax quadricarinatus. Next base: position 17,500,386 of record NC_091307.1, read on the forward strand.
CTAGGCAGTGTATCAACCATCGCTCTATTGCTCTCGTCGTACTCTTGCCTTGGCCTCCTGCTGTTCTGTGGTGGGTTATACATCACTGCTATTACCACCTTGGGACCTCCAGAGTGAAGTGTTCCCGCTATGTAATCACTTTCTTCTCCGCTGTCTCCTCCAGCTCATCAAAATTCCAGCGATTTTTGATCAGCAACGCCACTCCTCCACCCCCCCTGTTCCCTCTGTCTTTCCTCAGGATTTGGTATCCCTGTGTGTGTGTGTGTGTGTATGTGTGTGTGTGTGTGTGTGTGTGTGTGTGTGTGTGTGTGTGTGTGTGTGTGTGTGTGTGTGTGTGTGTGTGTGTATGCATGTATGAATGTATGTTGAATCTAGATCTTCAACGAGAAATTCAAAACACCCAATTTAATAACTTTCTTGGACTCAATATGGTAAGCCGCAATAAGTGAATTTGAGGAGGCACGTATGAAGGTGATAACTCATGTGTGAAATAGACGTCTTGGGCCGAGCTGAAGGTTTAGGAAACGACTGAGGGGGTTAGACTCCAGAATCTTGTGAGCATGTAAAGCCGTAAGGGAAAGTGGCAAAGTAAGGAGGTAGCGAGGGATAGGAAGAGCATCGAGGAATGAATATCGCGAGGGAGATGGAGAATATTGTGAATAAGAGAGAATAGTGAAAAAGAGAATCAAGTATTGCGAGAATAATGTGGGAAGAAAAATGAGTGTTAGATATTGCTGAGGAGAGAAAGAGAAGGGAGTGTATGAGAGAGAAACGAATAAAGGAGGAAGAAAACCGGCATTGGTTAAGATGATAAACATTTAAAGAGAGGATCAGAAATGCTGCTGTTGATAAATGAAGCTAATAAATATGGAAGCAGACACAAGAGGTCGACACCGTAGGTTCACAGTGCCGGTCTTGACCAGACGTGAGGAATCGGATGCCCTACACTGCCGGATACGACCCGACTTGCGTCAGAGTTGACTCACCTTACCAAACACTTAAAACTCTGAACACGAGAGGCCGTAAAGTAGGCGCGAGAGGCCGCCTGACTGCCACCACCTGAACAAGATGGTTTCAAGAACCATCTTTACGATGTTGCAGACGACTGGAGAATACTGCAGACACATTAAACACGGTTAGTGGCGAGGCTAGTGGGAAGAGAAATGGCGAGCAAAGTGGCTTCTGGGGGCCACTGGTAGAGACTGTCTTGGGGTTGGAAGGAGGGGTGAAGCACATGTAAGAGTCCACGGCTATTATCATAAATGCCAATAAAATCCTTTAACGGTAAAATATATGGGTGGTGAATCATTAATGAAAGTGAGCAAGGCGCAGGCGATGATATACCGATATTAAGGAAAGCACCACTCTCATAAATAATTACTGACCCAAGCTTCCACGTGTGCTCCCTCACACACGCTCCCTCGATTACGCAGCTGTTAAGCCTATCTCTAAGGTACATATTCCCTTCGTCACTTACGTGTTGATGAAGAGAATGTTGCCTGTGCAGCTCCTTCGAAATCCAATCCCGCGTTCAACAATATTACAATTATCGCTCCCATGTTTACATAGAATTGCTAATCTTGTATTCCTTTGTAGAAGTTAAATCGAAGCTTGTTACGGACTCCAATTAATCGCAGTCGACGAGCTGAAATCCTCCCAAACCAGAGTTTCCGTTTCCCCTTCCCTCCCCTCCTTCACCTTCTCCTTTACATTCTCTTTCCCCTCTCGTTCTTTCCACTCCTAACCTCCTTAAGGTTCTTGAGAATGAAGATCTCTCTGCACATCAATGCAGTAGTCAATAACAGAATGAAGTACCCGCGTTCGAACTCTCTGACTCCTCTGACATTTAATATTTTTGCCAGTAGCGGTATTTACCGAACTCTTAAATTCTCTTCAGAAAACAAATGTTTTCATTTTTTTTTTTGTAGTACAGCGATCTACTGAGTAGATGTCGATGTGAGCAACATACAGTATGTATTTCTGTTTGAATATCTATAATTATTTCGAGAGCAGGATTATCAAATGTAGAGACTGTGAGAGGCTTAACTCGGGAGGCTAAATGGTCTGATTGGACCGATTGTGTGTGTGTGTGTGTGTGTGTGTGTGTGTGTGTGTGTGTGTGTGTGTGTTAGTTACCATTTGGTCCTAGGCACATGTCGATTAGACACTAGGCCGTGTGTGTCAGTGTGTGCGTGTCAGTGTGTGTGTGTGTGTGTGTGTGTGTGTATGTGTGTATGTGTATGTATGTGTGTGTGTGTGTGTGTACTCACCTAGTTGTACTCACCTAGTTGAGGTTGTGGGGGTCGAGTCCGAGCTCCTGGCCCCGCCTCTTCACTGATCGCTACTAGGTCTGTGTGTGTGTGTGTGTGTGTGTGTGTGTGTGTGTGTGTGTGTGTGTGTGTGTGTGTATGTGTGTGTGTATGTATGTGTGTGTGTGTGTGTGTGTGTGTGTGTGTATGTGTGTGTGTGTTTGTGTGTGTGTGTGTGTGTGTGTGTGTGTGTGTGTGTGTGTGTGCGTGCGTTTGCGAAGGTCCCGCATATCGATAGGCATTTATTGGTTCTTGTTACTACTTTAAAATTGACAATTTATCTTTTCCTCATCAAGATTGTTTTATTTCCTAGCCGTCTTTAGACTTGAAAAACTTTTAATAACATTCCTGTGAGACTCGCATATGAAGTCATCTGACTCGCCCTTTCAAACATTTACTCAGTTTTTTCTTATAGAGTCCTCTTAGTTGTACGTTGTAATCATATTCTAAATGATTTTCCTCCAACCTAGTATTCGAAGGTTCAATTCATTTGTCTTCATAGATCATGTTTTTTTTTAGGATCGGAATTAATCCCTTAGCGAATCGTTAAACATTCTGCAGTTACTCTATGATAGATCTAACGTATGTTATACATCAAGTTATGAATGACTGTCGAGGAAAATGAATGCAGTTTTTAAGCTCGCCTGATGCGCTTACAGAATTCAGTCGTGGTTATTCAGCTGATGTGCTCACTCGTGTTGCATGGAACGATTCATAGCGCCTGGACCCGCCTACTAACTCTTATCGACCGGCTTTACTAGTTGTCGTCCTGGACCGATCATATCTAAGGTTGAAACTGTGTTTAGTGTTTGTTTTCACCATTTCATTTTTAGTTCCTCACTATGCTTGTGTGCTTTGGGAGCATAAGAAAGAATGGTTTACACGCTAGTATATAAGCTGCGTTCATGTGATGCACTTCGAAGACAAACAAGCCACTATGAGTATACAAAGAACAACGCGACATCCCACACAATATCTGCATCATAAAGTCTAGCACAAGTCTTCATGCACTAACTCCGAGTGAGGCTTCGCGAATAATGTAAACTTCTGTAACTTTAATACAATTCTCCCCACCACAACTCGATGCCAGACACTTTGTTTATTGCTGAAGCATGGTGTCTAGGGAGCCGTGGCTCACTGACTCAAGCCCTTGCTGGGCATATCCTCTCTAACACAAAGTCATGGCTGCTCATTTAATGCCAAGTAACAGCTTTTTCGGGACACGTGCCGCATTATGCACATTATTACCAGGAGCATTACACAGGTTATTGATTACCGTCCTTCTATTCTTACGCTTGCCTTCCTCAAGAAGTCGATTTACTGTCGTAGTTGGTCTGCTGAATTGCTCCATTCAAGGGATTAACTTTTAATCCTAATTAAGGCGTTCACGAATCGTATTCAAGGGGATTACGTCTGGGTACTAATCCGTTAACGTAACGGAATGAGAGATCCTGTGTTAATTTAACTGCAAGTGAGTAACTACCCACACACACACAATGGCTTCTGAGTGCAGCAGTGCATGAGGATATTCTCCTAACTTCCAGGCTAAAAATTCCACTCATAAATATTTTATTTAAACTAATTATGTTCATGGGATATAGTAATATTCACATTCTTAAACCCTCTCGTGAAAGTTGTAATTATAGGTTTAAAACTATTTGACAAGTTTTTAAATTAAATTACTAATTCTGTGATGAATTCTCTTATATTTTCACGGAAGTCGTCGCCAGTAAATTATGACAAGAAATTAGTGACTTTCAAATTCAATCTCTGCGTGAGAAACGAGTCACCACGAGCATAGTATTTGCCTATAATCTAGCCAGGTCACAAAGACACTATCAGAAGCTTCCTGGCAAAGTACATATTTACAAAGAAAACTGCACGAAACATTGGCACTTAATTCGATACATAATGTCCCCACCATAAGAAGAAAATTTATCGTATAACCCTACAGATATATTTTAAAATATATCAAACTACATTTAGAATTTGACTCAGTACTGACATACATCAGTACAATCAAGTAACTTTGGATGTATGAAGCAAACACATGTTACCAAGAGTTAACTACCTGACCAGTTTCCAGGTACATCCCAGTTAACGGAGGTAGTCTAATTGCCTGCCCACTCACAACACGGTCAACACTTCTCTTCCTACTAAACACAACCTGCAACACACAGCCTTATCGAGGTCCTCCATTACATCAACAGACAATACCTCAGGGTGCTCTCCTAACATCAGTTCCGCTGCCTGAAGGTAAATTCAATATACCTCCACATAAAACTGTCTGAAGATTTCTTAAATAAAGTTTTAGCTTAAGAACAGTTCAGAGATGAAGATAAGATTATAAAGCTTTAGGAAACAAGCAGTTTTATACTGCAAATAAATCAATAAACGGGCAAGCTTCCTCTAAGCTTTAAGTAAACCATTTCTCTTAAATTTTCTCTTGTATTTAGTCGATCTTCTTATAGAAATAGTTTTAGGACTTTCGTTAAAGAAAAAATAGAGATATATTTTTCTGGTAATCACATTATAATTAAAGTTCTTAATCTTTGGCAGGAATACAATTTAATTTTCTTGGTCTCTTGCACAAGGTTGTCGCATACACTAAATGTTACAGAATTTAAAGCAAAAGTTTGGTCGCCGTATCTTAAAGACGACCTTTATGTCATCGCCGGGACGTTGTATGAAGCCGGTGAGAGTAGTTTTTAAGGTACCTTAAAGACGACCTTTACGTCATCGCCGGGACGTTGCATGAAGCCGGTGAGAGTAGTTTTTAAGGTACCTTAAAGACGACCTTTATGTCATCGCCGGGACGTTGTATGAAGCCGGTGAGAGTAGTTTTTAAGGTACCTTAAAGACGACCTTTATGTCATCGCCGGGACGTTGTATGAAGCCGGTGAGAGTAGTTTTTAAGGTACCTTAAAGACGACCTTTATGTCATCGCCGGGACGTTGTATGAAGCCGGTGAGAGTAGTTTTTAAGGTACCTTAAAGACGACCTTTATGTCATCGCCGGGACGTTGTATGAAGCCGGTGAGAGTAGTTTTTAAGGTACCTTAAAGACGACCTTTATGTCATCGCCGGGACGTTGTATGAAGCCGGTGAGAGTAGTTTTTAAGGTACCTTAAAGACGACCTTTATGTCATCGCCGGGACGTTGTATGAAGCCGGTGAGAGTAGCTTTTAAGGTACCTTAAAGACGACCTTTATGTCATCGCCGGGACGTTGTATGAAACCGGTGAGAGTAGCTTTTAAGGTCAAGTAAGATCCAAACAAATATAAGTACAATAATTATTTCTTCATATACAATTAAATGATCATCATTTATACCTATATACTAAATACACACACCCACACACTCTCTAACTCTCTCACTCTCATTCTCTCGCTCTCATTCTCTTCTCTCATTCTCATACTCTCACTCTCCTTTTCTCACTCTCTTTAAATACAGTAATTCAGTCATTCAATATGCCTAAATATAACATAAAAAATAGACGAAGAATTAGACACATGCGCAACATCTGTGTATCTGGATGGCGAAACGTCTAAAATAAAGATATGGAGTTGTTGCACAGGCGTCTAATTTTTCACCTGTCGGTACTAAATACCATTCATGTACCACATGAAAATAGACAGATCTTCAGGAGTAATTACACTACTGACCATTTTATAGAGGAGTGAAGCAAGGAGACTATCATCTACAAAAATCGAATAATTAATGATTTGTTTTCCCACCAGACTCTGAGAGCTTCAAGTTTCTAGCGGAGATTAACAGTTCTGAGGACATTCTTTAGACTCGGGGGAGCAGATTAACGCACCTAATTCGGGGACAACATTGTCATCGACGAGCAGACAGAACTTGTTTCCAAAACACACGCATGAGAGGTTCGCAGTTATTTTCCTCTGTAACTCGCTATAGTGTGAATTTTGCAGAGATAAACTTGCAAAGTCGTGCTTATAAAAGCTGAATCCGTATAGACATCAAGATTTGTTCATTATTCACAATCTTATCACTAAAGAAGCTGATCACACTTCTCTGTAAGTGTTTATTGTGTTTTGTGAGACACTTTGTACATACTAACGCGCGGAGCAGTGTTCTTTGTTGGTTATCCTGGCGTGAGTGTGAGTCCCAGTAGGGTCAAAAGTAATCTGACCTCACAGCCTCCTACGCTGCCGCAATGCCCCTAGCACATAAAGGAAAAGCTGAATTATTGCATTTCGCTTCCTTGCCAAACTTCCACTATGAAGCAAAGCAGAATGCTTGATTCTTGCTGTCTTAAGCATAGACAACAATGTACACTACCTTTATCATGGTAATGAAGTGGGAACAGGATTTTCTTTATTTGTCCTGCTAAGGTAAGAGATGGACTGTCTCTTAATAAACTAAGCTACTTGCAACATTGGTTTCTTGCAAGTAGCCGCGTGACCATGTCACATGCTCGTACTGCATCTGGGATCAATTACTTGATATAGCAGTAAACAAGATGCTTGCCCCTTCTGAGAGGGCTGGGCCTCTCAGGGTTGAAAGGGGTTGAAGGGGGCTGGTACCCCCCCCTCTTGGAGAAAATTTCTCCACAATATATATATATATATATGTGTGTGTGTGTGTGTGTGTGTGTGTGTGTGTGTGTGTGTGTGTGTGTGTGTGTGTGTGTGTGTGTTAGTTACCATTTTGTCCTAGGCACATGTCGATTAGACACTAGGCCTGTTGCTTATGCGTATACTCACCTATTTGTACTCACCTATTTGTGGTTGCAGGGGTCGATTCACAGCTCCTGGCCCCGCCTCTTCGCTGATTGCTACTAGGTCCTCTCTCTCCCTGTCCCATGAGCTCTATCATACCTCGCCTTAAAACTATGCATGGTTCCCGCCTCCACTACGTCACTTTCTAGGCTATTCCACGGCCTGACTACTCTATGACTGAAGAAATACTTTCTAACATCCCTTTGATTCATCTGAGTCGTCAACTTCCAATTGTGACCTCTTGTATCCCTTCTCTGGAACATCCCGTCTTTGTCCACCTTGTCTATTCCGTGCAGTATTTTATATGTCGTTATCATGTCTCCCCTGACCCTCCTGTCCTCCAGTGTCGTCAGGCCGATTTCCCTCAACCTTTCTTCGTAGGACAATCCCCGTAGCTCTGGGACTAGTCTTGTTGCAAACCTTTGCACTTTCTCTAATTTCTTGACGTGCTTGACTAGGTGTGGATTCCAAACTGGTGCTGCATACTCCAGTATGGGCCTGACGTAAATGATATACAGAGTCTTAAACGAATCCTTACTGAGGTATCGGAACGCTATCCGTAGGTTTGCCAGGCGCCCGTATGCTGCAGCAGTTATCTGATTGATGTGCGCCTCAGGAGATATGCTCGGTGTTATGCTCACCCCCAGATCCTTTTCCTTGAGTGAGGTTTGCAGTCTTTGGCCATCTAAACTATATTGTGTCTGCGGTCTTCTTTGCCCTTCCCCAATCTTCATGACTTTGCATTTGGCAGGGTTAAATTCAAGGAGCCAGTTGCTGGACCAGGCTTGTAGCCTGTCCAGGTCTCTTTGTAGTCCTGCCTGATCCTCGTCCGATTTGATTCTTCTCATTAACTTCGCATCATCTGCAAACAAGGACACTTCTGAGTCTATCCCTTCCGTTATGTCGTTCACATATACCAAGAACAGCACAGGTCCTAGGACTGACCCCTGTGGAACCCCGCTTGTCACAGGCGCCCACTCTGACACCTCGTCGCGTACCATGACACGTTGTTGCCTCCCTGTCAGGTATTCTCTGATCCATTGCAGTGCCTTTCCTGTTATGTATGCCTGATCCTCTAGCTTTTGCAGTAACCTCTTGTGAGGAACTGTATCGAAGGCCTTCTTGCAGTACAAAAATATGCAGTCGATCCACCCCTCTCTCTCTTGTCTTACTTCTGTCACCTTGTCATAAAACTCTAGTAGGTTTGTGACACAGGATTTTCCTTCCCTGAAACCGTGCTGGTTGTCAATTATACACTTGTTTCTTTCCAGGTGCCCCACCACTCTCCTCCTGATGATCTTCTTCATGACCTTGCATACTATACACGTTAGTGATACAGGTCTGTAGTTTAGTGCCTCATGTCTGTCTCCCTTTTTAAAAATTGGGACTACATTTGCCATTTTCCATACCTCAGGGAGTTGCCCAGTTTCAAATGATGTGTTGAAGATCTTTGTTAATGGCTCACACAATATCTCTGCTCCCTCTTTAAGGACCCATGGAGAGATGTTGTCTGGTCCCACCGCCTTTGAGGTGTCAAGTTCGCATAGCAGCTTCTTCACCTCCTCCTTGGTTATATGTACCTCATCCAGCACTTGCTGGTGTGCCCCCCTGTTCTGATTTCCTGTAGTCCTACTGCTTTCCACTGAAAATACCTCTTTAAATCTTGTGTTGAGCACCTGACATACCTCTTGGTCATTTCTTGTGAATTCCCCATCACCCTTCCTCAGTCTGATTACCTGGTCCTTGACTGTTGTTTTCCTCCTGATGTGGCTGTACAACAGCTTCGGGTCAGTCTTTACTTTTGATGCTATGTCATTTTCATATTGTCTCTGAGCCTCCCTTCTTATCTGTGCATATTCGTTTCTGGCTCTTCGTGTGTATGTGTGTGTATGTGTGTATGTGTGTGTGTGTGTATGCGTGTTGTACGTGTGTGTGTAGAAGAGACTGGGAGTCGCCTCCCGACAGGATCGTAAGGGTCGAGAGACAATTACTCTAGATCTAGAAGCTTATTATTTTTACCTATAAAAACTAGAGCTGGCACTCCTGAGTATTGCACATTCCACGTTAAACTTTTCCCATTCGCCAAGTTTCTCAGGGCACCTCGAGCTCTACCTTGTATATTATCTTTATATATGCTCAACGTACGTTTTCCATTACCAACTTTTTGCGTTTAACCCTTAAGCAATTGTGTGGATTTGACATTTTTGCCTATTTTGTCCAGTCGAACTATTTTTAATATCACTGCATTGGTCGTCGTTCGGGGTGAAGACTGAAGGTTGCTCTGAAATATTTATCTTTCGTTCATCTTTTATATACATTTGGAGAAAAAATGCTTCGTGTGACAGAGTCAGCACATTAGCATAACACTGTGGGAACATATGGTATATTTGCATCTAAACTCCTGTCATACCTATCTAATTTTCCAAACTTAAAATTTGGAATCCAGTTGTTATGTAACTCTACTTCTAATGAACACTTGTCACTCTCGCAACACTTTCCACTTTTGTTCTCTGTCTTGATACAACTCATCATAATATTACTTATCATCGTGACACTCATTATCCTCATATGACTCACCATCATCATCACACAACCACTGATCTATCTTCACTCTCCAGCTTAACACGACTTATCATTTTAACACCACTCGACATCCCAACACTATTCATCATACCCACACCACTCACTATCTTTATGCCAGTCATGATCTCCACACCAAGCATCTTCACTGCACCTCGTATAACTTCATCAGAATCTCAGAAACAATACCGTTACAGCATTTAGCGGTCTTCCACGAGCACCGCAACGATCCTGAACTTCCCAGAGTCCGGGGGGAACTTTCTCACAAATGAAAGGGGCCACACAAATAGTTTTCTAGCATTCACGTCTCCGATAAATCTCTCCTTTATGACGTCAGGAACACACTTGAGTAGTAATTCCATGAGAGTTGACACGAGTTGATAATTAAGGCAATTATCGTAATTATCTGCAGCGCCTAGGTTCAAGTAGGTTGGAGTTGAGGGGTCAAGTACTCTCAGCCAAGAGTATTTCGGAAAGGAATTCTGCTGGATCTTAACTTTCCTTCGCTGAAGTGACGCCGACAGCGATGTCTCATCTCATTATTTGGCGGGGTAAAACATGTCTTTATACGTGTATATTGTGTTTAAATAGTGAATTCTCCTTTTAGGTCAGAGCTTAAGATCCTGGTCCTACGTTTTAAACTTGAATCGTTTGGAGTAGTTGATGCCTAGCCTCATGTCTCTCTTTACTATCTTTTTTAATTCCAGTCTGTCCCTGAAGTTTGCTACATCGTCATCTAAGTCATACCACTTATTTACGACACTTACGTTGTAAAAAGAGTGCTTAATAAAGATCCTCGGAATCAATTTTATTCTTCACAGACCTTGTCTTTCAGTCTTACCACCTAATGTTACACCGTTGATTCTCGCCATGTAGATACTAATTAGTTTTCGATTCACTTTTTTTTTATTTTGGGCTGCATCAAGAGCAAAAAAATTAATTTTCTTTGCGCTCAACATGAATTGCAACAATTTTCTTTCTTAAGCATTGATTAACTTTATTCTGCTATGCTAACTACACGTGACTTAAACCACTCCTGGAGAAATGTTTCCTTATCAAATATCTTAATCTGAGCACATGTGTCTTTTTATATAACATGTCTGTATTACCATACTAGTTCAAATAGTTAAAAATGTAACATTGGTCGCATGCAAAGGAAAGGCAGACAGCAGCAGGTTCCACATCTCACATCAAAGCTGTTTAAGTCTAGATACATTGCAGCTATCTCTAATAAGAACCTGTTTTGCATTGGCCAGTAGACGTGCTACAGTGTTCTTCCATTCTTGTGTTATGTTCTAATTTTGCCTCGATATTTCAGAATAGGATATAGGAAAACTGACGGCTCTCTACCCGCTCTTCGTTGACAAAGGTTATAATACTAGTTAAAAAAATAGCTGAAATGATTTCATGATGATTCGAAAAAAAATGCATTGGACATTTATTAGGAAAGATGGAAGTAGAACTTGATTTCTGGTGCTAGAAAGGCTACTGTTGTGTACTATTACCAATGCTGTTACTTCTTCCAAAGACGAGAATGAAAAGCATCAACTTCTATTTCACACCACAGACTAAATCATCTCGAATTCTCTCAGTCCGCAGCATCACACACACAGCCTCATCCATAAATTCATTTCTGCATCGTTCGTAGTTAACAGTGCCTTAGTACCCTGCCACGACCCATCTCCCAATACCGTACATCAAAATTACTATCTCAGATTTACTTTGTTTCCTGTACGATTCCCCTTTAATATTTTTATCAACTTATTCTTCTTCTTACGTTCTACATATTTACTCTCAATACTTTCAACGTTGTTTATTGGGAATGAACAAGGAGACGAGAGTGAGAAAGAGACTTATGAACGTTACAACAATTACACAGCACAATAACAAAACTCCACTAGAAAGCTCTTCAGCTCACTGCAACAACTAAACCCCTAAATAAAGTGTTTCTTCGCAAATAAAGGGATTTAATATTAGAATGTGATCCAGGAGACAGATAAGCAATAACCACTCGAAACTCGAGCGTATAACACCAAACTAAACTCCGCTCATGATACTTCAAATTGGTACACAATTAGTAATCTACAAATTGGTAACCACAAACAAACACATATACACAGAAGTAATTACACACACATGATATTGGTGGATTTCTTACCATACAAGGAAACATGTGAAGGGAAGGGGATTTGGCACATTGAAAACTAATAGCTGAAATGATCCTGAGAGATATAATGAAGAATATTTTCAGTGTGAGGTTAATGTACAAATTTAAATACGTTAGGACAGGAAGAAGTGAATCCTAATACTTGCATTCGAAGGAACTGTATGACAAAGCTTCGACAGGTGTGGAAAGAAACCACTTGACATTTGATATCTGAAAAGCATGGAGTTCCAACAACCAGAGCTCAACATCGAGTAGACACGGTCACCAAAAGAATATAACTCATGTTGATGGCATCAAAGGGGGGAAGAGCTGTACACACATCCCCATCAGCTAATTACACACCGACAAACTGCCCTGGTCGGTATAGTCAGTCCGGTAAATGTCTCCCCATCACTCAACCATTGTTAGGCTGACTCGAGCCATCTCACTCACTGTCTGACTGAGTCCGTTCATGGCCACCTACACCCACAGGGCGCACACTAAAGTGGATGTGTAAGTCAATATAGCCACGCACACACACACACACACACACACACACACACAGGAGCTGAGTCTCGACCCCTGCAACCACAATTAGGTGAGTACACACACACACACACAGAGGGATCTGGACAGACTGCAGGCCTGGTCCAACAACTGGCTCCTGGAGTTCAACCCCCCACCAAGTGCAAAGTCACGAAGATTGGGGAAAGGCAAAGAAGACCACACACGGAGTACAGTCTAGGGGGGGCAGAGCCTACAAACCCCACTCAAGGAACAGGATCTTGGTGTGAGTATAACACCAGGCACATCTGAGGCGCACATCAACCAAATAACTGCTGCAGCATACGGGCGCCTATCAAACCTAAGAACAGCATTCTGACATCTAAATAAGGACTCATTCAGGACTCTGTACACTGTATACGTTAGGCCCTATTGGAATATGCAGCGCCAGTTTGGAACCCTCACCTAGCCAAACATGTAAGGAAACTAGAAAAAGTGCAGAGGTTTACAACAAGACTAGTCCCGGAGCTAAGGGGTATGTCCTACGAGGAGAGGCTAAGGGAAATCGACCTGACGACACTGGAAGACAGGAGAGACAGGGGGGATATGATAACGACATATAAAATACTGAGAGGTATAGACAAGGTGGACAGAAACAGGATGTTCCAGAGATGGGACACAGCAACAAGGGGTCACAGTTGGAAGTTGAAGACTCAGATGAATCACAGGGATGTTAAGAGGTATTTCTTCAGTCACAGAGTAGTAATGAAGTGGAATAGCCTGGATAGCGATGTAGTGGAGGCAGGATCCATACATAGTTTTAAGAAGAGATATGATGAAGCTCACGGAGCGGGAAGAGTGACCGAGTAGCGGCCAGTTGAAGAGGAGGGCCAGGAGCTGTGAATCGACCCCCGCAACCACAACTAGGTGAGTATAACTTGGTGAGTACACACACACACACACACACACACACACACACACACACACACACACACACACACACACACACACACACACACACACACACACACTATATACAGGCTATATGCTTCAATATAACCACACACACACGTCACTACAACTACATACACATAAGGTAAATTGGCTGTGTACGTCAATACAGCTATGCACACAGGCTAAAATAGCAGTGTATGTCAGTGCAATCGTATCCACATGTTCAGTGTGTAAGTCAGCACAGCCACGTAATGACAGGCTCTAGTTTGTTATAAAAGAAGCCCCATATATGATCTTGAGAAGATAGATCGCTCGAGAAATGAGATCCTCGAGGAATATATCAACGCTATGAAACTCGCAGGACAGAAGAGAGAACACGAGTTATGGAGGAGCTTTTTTGTAGAAGATTTTCTACTGACTATTTACCCAGGAAGGTAAATAACCCATGAAAGATAGGTGAACAAGAGCGGCTGGTGTAAAGAGATTTCCCCATGCTTTTCGCCTCGTCCAGAATTCAAACCCGTTTCCCTTCGGTTTCGAGCCTATAAATGTAACATGCAGGTATAAAGCCTCTTTGTAAGATCTCAAGAGCCTTAATTTTGAATATTTGAGTATAGAGCGGCAATACAAGACCCGCAGAGCTGCAGTATTAGACACCGAGGTCATAATTCTTAAAACATATACTATACTTCGGCAACACAGAATGTAATCGATGCTCCAATGTTTGCTTTCTGGGCGGAATAATGGAGCATCATTAATCACTACGGGCTGTTACTGTCGATTATTCTATTGTTTAATAACACGGCTGTCACTCATAATGATTTTATGTTAAAATGACTGGCATATAAATGTATCTGATACTTCATATCAAGAGGATAACATATTTTCTAAAAATATATAAGACTGGGAAGGCCATGTATTCAAAGCATCACTCCGGCGTATACAGAACTGAGAAGCGTAGTAGATATAACCTGAACATCAGTTTTGTAAAATGACAAGAGGTTTGCCTCACCCATTCGTAGCTGAAAAATAAAAACATCGGAATAAGAGGAGGTTGGGTGGTAGAATGTTTAATCATTCTCTTTAAATATAGATATTCAGGGACTTAGAAATACCCTCATGGCTGGATAGAATTTTAGAGCTCAAGAGGTTGTGCGTCCTTATGAAGTGCTGCAGTAAATTAGGTAATGACGAACAAAAGCAGGTGAAATATTAACAGATGTACTCATCTTATTCAGCTGCCATAAACAATTGGACTTACGTTTTCTACTAGCAGCTGTAAATATATATATATATATATATATATATATATATATATATATATATATATATATATATATATATATATATATATATATATATATATATATATATATATATATATATATATATATATATATATATATATATATATATATATATATATATATATATATATATATATATATATATATATATAGATATATATATATATATATATATATATATATATATATATATATCTGTCGTGCCGAATATGTAAAACTGGTCAATTAGCACGAACTCATTTAAAATTAAGTCCTTTCTAAAATTTTCTCTTATACGTTTAAAGATATATTTTTTTCATTATGTTAATGTAAAAAATTTTAATTTTGCTCCAAAAGAATCTGAGAAAACTTACCTAACCTTATTATAAGAAGCGCAATTTATTTTAGCTTAACCCAACTAATTATATTTTAGACTTGTTTCCAGTAATTTAATACTAAACAAACGCAATGAAATATATTTTTTTCGTTAGGTTCAGAATGATTTTGGCGAAATTATTGCATACACAAATTTTCGCTTGTCCTATATGGCAAGATGAGCGTTGCTATTAAATGCTGTAAAGAGTATTTATGAGGATAGTGAGGCTCAGGTTAGGGTGTGTAGAAGAGAGGGAGACTACTTCCCGGTTAAAGTAGGTCTTAGACAGGGATGTGTAATGTCACAATGGTTGTTTAATATATTTATAGATGGGGTTGTAAAAGAAGTAAATGCTAGGGTGTTCGGGAGAGGGGTGGGATTAAATTATGGGGAATCAAATTCAAAATGGGAATTGACACAGTTTCTTTTTGCTGATGATACTGTGCTTATGGGAGATTCTAAAGAAAAATTGCAAAGGTTAGTGGATGAGTTTGGGAATGTGTGTAAGGGTAGAAAGTTGAAAGTGAACATAGAAAAGAGTATGGTGATGAGGGTATCAAATGATTTAGATAAAGAAAAAATGGATATCAAATTGGGGAGGAGGAGTATGGAAGAAGTGAATGTTTTCAGATACTTGGGAGTTGACGTGTCGGCGGATGGATTTATGAAGGATGAGGTTAATCATAGAATTGATGAGGGAAAAAAAGGTGAGTGGTGCGTTGAGGTATATGTGGAGTCAAAAAACGTTATCTATGGAGGCAAAGAAGGGAATGTATGAAAGTATAGTAGTACCAACACTCTTATATGGGTGTGAAGCTTGGGTGGTAAATGCAACAGCGAGGAGACGGTTGGAGGCAGTGGCGATGTCCTGTTTAAGGGCAATGTGTGGTGTAAATATTATGCAGAAAATTCGGAGTGTGGAAATTAGGAAAAGGTGTGGAGTTAATAAAAGTATTAGTCAGAGGGCAGAAGAGGGGTTGTTGAGGTGGTTTGGTCATTTAGAGAGAATGGATCAAAGTAGAATAACATGGAAAGCATATAAATCTATAGGGGAAGGAAGGCGGGGTAGGGGTCGTCTTCGAAAGAGTTGGAGAGAGATTGTAAAGGAGGTTTTGTGGGCACGGGGCTTGGACTTCCAGCAAGCGTGCGTGAGCGTGTTAGATAGGAGTGAATGGAGACGAATGGTACTTGGGACCTGACGATCTGTTGGAGTGTGAGCAGGGTAATATTTAGTGAAGGGATTCAGGGAAACCGGTTATTTTCATATAGTCGGACTTGAGTCCTGGAAATGGGAAGTACAATGCCTGCACTTTAAAGGAGGGGTTTGGGATATTGGCAGTTTGGAGGGATATGTTGTGTATCTTTATATGTGTATGCTTCTAGACTGTTGTATTCTGAGCACCTCTGCAAAAACAATGATAATGTGCGAGTGTGGTGAAAGTGTTGAATGATGATGAAAGTATTTTCTTTTTGGGGATTTTCTTTCTTTTTTGGGTCACCCTGCCTCGGTGGAGACGGCCGACTTGTTGAAATATATATATATATATATATATATATATATATATATATATATATATATATATATATATATATATATATATATATATATATATATATATATATATATATATATATTTGCAAGTCGGCCGTCATCCACCGAGGCAGGGTGACCCAAAAAGAAAGAAAATCCCCAAAAAGAAAATACTTTCATCATCATTCAACACTTTCACCTCACTCACACATAATCACTGTTTATGCAGAGGTGCTCAGAACACAACAGTTTAGAAGCATATACGTATAAAGATACACAATATATCCCTCCAAACTGCTAATATCCCGAAACCCTCCTTTAGAGTTCAGGCAATGTACTTCCCCTTTCCAGGACTCAAGTCCGGCTATATAAAAATAACCGGTTTCCTTGAATCCCTTCACTAAATATTACCCTGCTCACACTCCAACAGATCGCCAGGTCCCATATACCATTCGTCTCCATTCGTCTTCATATATATATATATATATATATATATATATATATATATATATATATATATATATATATATATATATATATATATATATATATATATATATATATATACATATATATACATATATATATATATATATATATATATATATATATATATATATATATATATATATATATATATATATATATATATATATACGGGTGCGCAAAGCAACGCATGTTGTTATACCTGCTTTTCTGTCTTCGTGTTTGGCTTCCAGTGCATTAGTCAAGAAGATAGTTCCCGAACGCTTGAGAGACGTGGTAGGAGCTCAAGACCTCAGGTTTACTGAAGCAGCGATTCGGTGGGACACCCTTACAGACTCCTCCAGTAGACCAGCTCCTCCCAAACAGCGCAAACAGTCCCACTGGGACAAACAGATCATGGAAAAAATCGCCAACACAATGCTCTCCAATGCTTCAGGAAAGGACAAAGCTCGTCTCCTGGCAGTGAAGGCACCACACTCAGGAGATTTCCTGTTTGCTGTTCCCAATTCCTCCCTGGGCACCCGTCTCGACCCACAGGCCATTCGGATTGGTGTTGCTCTTCGCCTAGCCGCCCCCATCCTCACCGAACATAGGTGTATTTGCGGCAGGGCGACAGCTGATCAATTCGGACTTCATGGTCTCGTGTGTCACACAGCAGAAGGGAAGTATGCCAGACATGAGGAGGTCAATGACATCATAAAGAGAAGCCTCGCCACAGCCCGTTGCCCAGCTCAACGGGAACCCCAAGTACAGAGGTCTGATGGAAGTCAAAAGCGTCCTGATGGAGCCACTATGCTACCCTGGAAGGATGGAAAGCAGATTGCCTGGGACTACACCTGTGCCGCCACATTGGCAGACACCTACTTGCCATGCTCCGTAGTGGAAGGGGGTGGAGCTGCCAGCCACAGGGAGACCCAGAGGATCCGAAAATATGAAGACCTTTCCCCTAGCTTTAACTTCATTCCAATAGGGTCGGAGACCCTTGGAGCATTGGGCAAGTGTGCTCTAAAGTTCCTCAAAGAGCTGGGTGAAAAGCTCATCATAGAAACCAAGGACGACAGGGCGACCAGCTTCCTCTTTCAGAGACTCAGTGTTGCGATCCAGAGAGGAAATGTCTGCAGCATTCTGGGCACCCGGCCCACCGCCGGGGAGCTGGACGATGTATTCGAGATGTAGCTCTGAGTTATCTATGTTGTTTTACTTTCTGCTGTATTTTTGTGAATGTTTGGCACAATACCGTGACTGGAACGATACACAAATAACCCGCACATAAAAGAGAGAAGATTACGACGACGTTTCGGTCCGACTTGGACCATTCACAAAGTCACACTGTGTGACTTTGTAAATGGTCCAAGTCGGACCGAAACGTCGTCGTAAGCTTCTCTCTTTTATGTGTGGGTTATTTGTGTATCGTTCCAGTCACGGTAATGTGCCTTTTTTTGTTACACACATATATATATATATATATATATATATATATATATATATATATATATATATATATATATATATATATATATATATATATATTCATATATATATATATATATATATATATATATATATATATATATATATATATATATATATATATTTATATATATATATATATATATATATATATATATATATATATATATATATATATATATATATATATATAGGATGGGGTCCACCTCTGGTGTAAATTGTGGGACCCATAGCCTCGGAGAAGTGGATAAAAAGGCTTCAAGGAAGAATATTTGGATTTCTTCCTGAAGCTTAAATGTATATATATATATATATATATATATATATATATCTATATATATATATATATATACATGTAAAACACAGTTTTCATGCTGTGCTATATAACCATTCTGATGATGAAAATACGCTACGTAATGCAGTACTTTCCACGTATCTAAAAACGTCAAAACATTTTTGGATCCTCAAAAAAAAAAAATTACATTTGCATTACTGACGTTGGAGATACAAATGCATTTAAATGTCAATGTCTTTCGTTTTTTTTAGGGCGGAGGGAAAGGGATGGGGGAGGGGGAGGGGGAATTGATATCGCAATAACGGTGTATGCAAAATTACGAAGCGGGGTACATAAAGTTAAACCACATTAGGTATTCCGGACGAAAGAGGCGAAATTCCCTAGGCAAATACACGACTGACACAACCTCGTTGCACGAGGAGGAACCACCCGCCACTTTATCACTGGGACATCCTATCAAACACTTTTTTATTTTGTATTTTTTTCTGCAGCAGGATACTTGTAATTCCGTTTATATATATATATATATATATATATATATATATATATATATATATATATATATATATATATATATATATATATATATATATATATATATATATATATATATATATATATATATATATATATATATATATATATATGTATATATATATATATATATATATATAAATATATATATATATATATATATATATATATATATATATATATATATATATATATATATATATATATATATATATATATATATATGTCGTGCCGAATATGCAAAACTGGTCAATTAACAAGAACTCATTTAAAATTAAGTTCTTTCTGAAATTTTCTCTTATACGTTTAAAGACATATATTTTTCATTAATGTTGATGTAAAAATTTATAATTTTGAACCATTAGAATCTTAGAAAACTTACCTAACCTTATTATAACAAGAACAATTTATTTTAGCGTAACCCAACTAAATATATTTTAGATTTGTTTACAGTAATTTAAAAGTAAACAAACCCAGTGAAATATATTTTTTTCGTCAGGTTCAGAATGATTTTGGCGAAATTATTGCATACACAATCTTTCACTTGTCCTATTTGGCAAGATGAGCGTTGCTATTTAAGCCAAGATCGCAATTTCTGCCTATTCGGCACGAAATATATATATATATATATATATATATATATATATATATATATATATATATATATATATATATATATATATATATATATATATATATATATATATATATATATATATGTATATATATATATATATATATATATATATATATAGTGCCGAATAGGTAAAACTTGCGATTTAGGCCTAAATAGCAACGTTCTTCCTGCCGAATAAGGAAAGCGAAAATTTGTGCGTGTAATGTTCTCGCAAAAATCATTCTAAACCTAAAGAAAAAAAATATATATTTAATTGTGTTTGTTTATTATTAATTATTGCAAACTTGACTAAAATATATTTGGTTGGATATTAGGCTAAATTAAATTGCGCTTGTTATAATAAGGTTAGGTAAGCTTCTTTTGGTACAAAATTAGTAACTTTTACATTAACGTAAATGAAAAAAATATATCTTGAAACGTATAAGAGAAAATTTTACAAAAGACTTAATTTTAAATGAGTTCTTGCTAATTGACTGGGGCAACATATATATATTTTGTGTCTTTTGAAAAGTTCAGCAAAACCATAAAACAAATAAGAGAGTGTAAAAAAATAAACACTTTTCAGGTTTCATTTGTTTTTGCTATAAGTGAGCGATTTAGTGGGAAATGTTCAACGTCCACAATATGATGGCGTAGTTAATAACTAATGGAAAGAGTGGTTGTGGCATTCAGTATTACTTGCAACTGTTAGCTACTGTTACGACCTAGTTACTTCTCAGACACCTTCTGGCAGGATGGAAACACACAATCCACTTACACTTATCTGTCTGGCTTTACCTTCGTCATACACTCGTTGATTTCTCAATCAGATTTTTCATCTGCTGGCACAGTTCTTGTAGATTTCAGAGGCACCTTTTTTTTCTGTCTCAAAACCTACGTTTCGTGTTCATAGTGGCCGCTCTTCTTATTTTGTCCATCACATTACATGGTATACATGTCAGGAATACTGGTCTCTTTAGTAGCCCATGTCTGTCTCCTACATTAATAATAAAAAAATTAGTTATCTTTCATTTCTCTGGTATCTTATCCATCAATATTTACTTTATATGTGCGATAGAAACTTCAGCATCTTCTGATGGCAGACATTTCTTTTTTTATGTATTCCAGTCTTTCAGGTGCCTCAGGACCGCCTCCATTTTAATTATATTTTCCTCTTCAGTTTCTAATAGTGAATCTTGTACAGCTGCAAAGAAATAAAAAAATGAATTAATCGTTCTACTTCCCGCACATACTTACAATTTCATACCGAACAGGTGTCCATTTTTCCTAAGTTTTTCTTTACAATCATATATTTTTAATGTGATTATGGAATAATACGGGTTAAGGTGAGGTTAGGTACGATTTGTCAGGAAACAGGACAATTATTTCCTGACGCGGGTCTTAGTCATGTGATGATCCGCTGCTGGAGCTTTTGGTCATCTGGGGCCTTCCGATGGATTATCATTCCACCCCTTAAAAATTATGGTTATGATGATAACTATTTTAGATTTACGGGTTAAGTTTTTGCTCTAGCATGTATAATTATTCCGAATAGTCATTATCTGTTTCCCCTCTGTACACTATGGTATTCCTTCGCAGCAATATTGATATTTTTTTTTTGGTTTCCAGCGCCCAGTGTTTATACTTGTTTTCCACACTCTCTTATTCTTGATTTGTTTTTTATTTTTTTATTTAAAGAGTTTGCACTGAACTTTTCTGTTTCGTCGTTCTAAGATGCTGCCGGCGTTTACGTGACCTTGTATCATGGAGGGAAATATTCTCTTTACATCAGTTTCTTCTGTACGCAAATCTTTTGTTCTACTGATGTCATTTCCTTGTGTGCTTTATGGTAACAATAATTATCAATATTATACTTCTCTACTCTCTCTTCTATTTTTAGCTCATCTTTCTAGCAATCATTTGTCGGTAAGCAGTCAAGCATTGTTTGTCCATAATTGTGCGCACATACAATATTCAATCTAAAATACTCTTCTTACTGGGAAACACACATATGTTCATATTCCCCAGGATATAATGGATGATATATGTCAAGCTCACTTTCGAGTAAGCAGCCTCAGTGTGGAACCACTACTTTATCAAACCAGGGCAGATATTCGTAAATGACAAATTTTCTCATCAGTTTTTCTAGATCTGAGAATTCACTGTAGAGACAGAATGAATAAATTAAACCTGTTGTTCTTGGAGTAAAGGAATGCTAGAGTTAACATGATTACGAAGTGAAAAGTACCTACAGGACTTGAGAGGTCAGATGGAGATAAACTATTTGAAGCGCAATAACCATGGACGTGGGGCACGTAGAGGGTAAACAAAGCAGAAATCGTCAGGAAAGTTGAAAAAGATCCATTTATACCTCTGAGAAAGGTAGGAAAATTAAATCTGTATAATGAGGCTGAAGTGAAAGAAAAGAACCTAGAAAGCAGTAATGTGGTCGAAGTTGTACACGAGAGAGTAAAGAGCATAGAGTCCCGCAGATACAAACTGACGCACACGCACACGCACACGCACACGCACACGCACACGCACACGCACACGCACACGCACACGCACAAACACATCCATCCTTCGCTGCACCCCTTCCCCGACTCTCTTTACTGCCACCACAAAAGAGCACACCCACGCCATCACTACCCAAATTTTTCTCCCTCTCCCACTACCCCTTCCTCCCCTCCTCCCCCCCACATTGCCACCACCACCACCACCACCACCACCACCACCATTATTACACTGTGGAGGCAACAAAAGGCTCCAAACAATAACTTGCCTCATCAAAGTGAATCACGTACCAGTGTCAATATTCGTCCACACCTGCTTGACCTTTCCTCTCATCCCTTCCATTACACCTGTTTCCATACCTCCACCATCCCCCCATTATTCCCCTAGACCAGGGTAGGCAAACCTATTTCAGAGCATGTCCCCTAGATTGTGAACAATTTTCGCAATAAAATTATTAGACCTTCCCAGAGGAACCAGGAATATTATGTTAAGTTTGTTTTATGTATTGTGATTTTTTTTTGCGTTATTGCTCCTGGTTTGTATAAAAAAATCCACTCGTAATATATTTTATTATTACCAGAATTCATATACTTATTATGTCTACTCCTTCAGAAAAACAGCCACTGTGGGAGTTGAATGATAGCTCTAGATCTTTCGTTGCAATCAGTACATCGTCAGGAGCTTGCAGTGTTGCAGAAAAGAGGAGGAAATCTAAGCAAATACGTTCAGAGGAAGCGTCGAGTGTCGCTTGGTCGTGATTTTAATTTATTTTCAATAAATTAAAATCGATCTATAATATATGAGTATTCAGAAGACTTGGGCTAAAATATATTACGTTAGGCTAGGTTAGGCGTGGTCTCTTAGTTAACTTTAGATATCCAGTTTATTTATTGATGTTTCGGATGCTTCGTCATCCATCATCAGAATCTAAAACTATATTACACTAATATTAAAAGGCTATAATATCACAATATCATACACGTTAGGTTAAAAGTCTAATTACACTATGAATTTAATAACTAAAGTAAGCAATTAATATAATTTTAAATGACATTAATAATATAATATAATATAATATCTTTATTTACTACAAGTACATGTAACTGACATCAGGAGTAACTGACAACAATGATATACTACTATATAGAAAGCCGCTTGTTATGCAGAGCATTTCGGGGAAATTAGGTTAGTTTTGTCCCAGGATGCGACTCACACCAGTCGACTAACACCCAGGTGCCCATTTTACTGATGGGTGAACATAAACAACCGGTGTAAGGAAACACGTCCGGTGTTTCCACCCCTTCGCCGGGATTTGAACCCAGACCCTCACCGCGTGAAGCGAGAGATTTTGCCATCAGGCCACTGGGGACCAATAGAATTAAGGTTGTAATACACAAGCTCTGCTAGACCTGCACATCTCCAAACATTACCATTTTACATGACACCTTTCCTGTGACCCACTTCAACACCTAGCCCCACACCTCCCTTTTAGTCTCCCAGGGTTTTCCTAGTACTACAGCGTTCCCTGCCCACGCAGCTCTCTCATCTCCCCTCTTTCCCCTTTTCCACTCATCCCTCTCCTGACTCCTCACCTTCTGCGCTAATCCCACTCCTCCCTCCTCTCTCTCAGCTCTCTTCCCCTCGCCTTTTCCACTCATTCCTCTCCTGACCCCATCACCTTTTGCACTAATCCCACTCCTCCCTCCTATCCCCAAACTTCTCCATTTCTCTTTTCACACGTTTTGCTTTCAACCTCTCACTCCCCAAGTGCACTAGCTTGCCCTCTTTACCACACTCATCTAACCCACACACTTCTTTCATAATCTACACATTCCTTTGAGAAAGAGATCACCTCTATCCCCTTACCAGCCTCCCTGTTCCCTCTTTTTCCTTAGCGTACGTTACGCATTCATTCCCATACCTCTGCTCAAACACTGTAGACATAAAAAAGAAAGGATGTGAGCGGACAGTTAATATATCAAATTTTGTTTTGAAAAAAAAGGGCTGCACACAACATCATTAACTCAGCTCCTCTCCAGCTCTATCAGCATCATATTATCTTGAGAGGCTCTGCAATTGAGTCACGTTCTAATGGTTTTCGATATGGCGTGATAGTAACCAAATTTAAACCTGCATTCCACATTCTGTTTTTTCTAGCAAAGGCGAACACGAACATTAATGGCAATGTCCACGGAAAGGTGTTAATTACTCGCAACACTGCCCTTTCAGAATGAACGATTAAAAAAGTGCACAAGTTCCTGGACTGTTTTTTCTGTTTCAGGCAGGGCTTTTGTAAGATAGGTTTCGTCGGGAAAAAAATCGACTCTATGAAGGATGAATTCTTGTATACAGCAGGTCGTTAGGTCATGTCAGTTGATAATATCTTCAGTGTTTTACACAAAAGTGCCCCCAGGGCAAGCCTGAGTCTGCTACACCCATCCATCGAGATTCATATTTACTGTGTTGTTCGCAGACTTATATATACATTCCAAGGTTTTTCAGAACGTTTTAAGTGACGTCGGGCATCTCGTTTCGAGCTCAGGATGGCTACTGTCAACGACGTTTACTCGTTAGTCGCTTGGTTATGTGGGTGAAGTCAACTGGTTTTCCCTGTCTTGGAGATGACAATAATATTGTCACAGAGCATTCACACCGAAGTGTATATATTTCCGTATATATACACTGAGATTAAACATTATTTCCAATTCTTGATTGCTAGTAAATAAATGAACTGCGGCCTTGAAGACTATTGTGTAGCTGACAGACTTGAAAATGAACAAAGTAATAATAACAAGTGTCTTGCTATCAGTAAAGTCCCCTGTCAAAATGATATCTACCAGTAATGATGAAAATTATGCCTCACTGGAAAATTATATGGCAAATGTAAGACAAATGGACTGTTACATTTCATTTCTATTACAAATTTCTTCTGTCTTCTACCTTTCTTCCTGATGTAATGGTGTTTTCCAGTAGCACTACAGATGCACTCAATGACTCTATGACGTTCCAGGGAAAGAGATATCTATGTTAGAGAAACGTTAAATACTATGAAAAGAGGATCCAAGACATGAAATTAATTAGTGACTTATATACTTTATATTTTAAAGAAGGGTGAGAAGAACCCTTGCTTGGATATACAAATTAAAGATTCGCTTTAAGAATATTGAGGGAAAACTTACATTTTCAATTTGTTCCAGAGTCTAGATAACAGGTTTCCAAAAGGCGAGTTGGAAGTTTTCATTTTTTTGGAATATTTTGAGTCCCCAAAACAAGACCACAGTTATGAAACACATCAAAGTTATAATTTAAAAACTCTTTTCGATTAAACTGATATTAATTCAAAAGGTGGCAAGGAGTGATCTGCTATTCAATAAACATAATGTTAGATCAAATGGACTTCTCATTCTTAAACTATATAAGGCTTACCTTTACTGGGTTATGTTACATTACTTTTCTTTTTCGTTTTGGAGCATCTGTAGTATGGTTTTTCGTGTACATGGGCCAGTGCATCCTCCTCCGCTGCTGCTGCTACTGCCATCATTACTCCTGCCACCACTACTCCTGCCACCATTACTCCTGCTACTATTACTGCTGCCAGTGTTACTGCTGCCACCATCACTGCTGCCGCCATCACTGCTACCACCATCACTGCTACCACCATCATTGCTGTCACCATCACTGCTGCCACCGTCTCTGTTGTCGCTGCTGTTGCTGTTACTACTACCACCACTCTAACCACTGCTGCCACCACTGCTGCCTCCACTGCCACTACCATCTCCATTG
Source organism: Cherax quadricarinatus (assembly GCF_038502225.1). NCBI lineage: Eukaryota > Metazoa > Arthropoda > Malacostraca > Decapoda > Parastacidae > Cherax > Cherax quadricarinatus. The sequence continues at coordinate 17,526,514 of NC_091307.1, forward strand.
CCGCTAGTACCATCGCTACCACAGCCGCAGCTACCACAATCTCCATCTTCCCTTCCTCCTCCACCACTCGCTCTCTCATTTTACTAATGCGATTATCAACCTTATTAACTAGAAATTGCTTCTGGGCTTTTGAGTCTCGCTTTCCCTTAAGGACAGGGAATTCACATAATTATTTTTTCCAGAAGAGAATAAAATTTAGTAAAAAATATATTAAACTCTTACATTAATATTTCCACTTCCTTATGATTTATATACTATGGTAAATAAATGAATAAAAATGCTAATTTTTTTTATTAGTTAAACTCTTAAGTCCAAGAACTAATAAGGTGAACGACTTAAAAATGAAGAAAAAAGAGTTCAAGAAATTTAGAGCCATGGCTTACAAACTGCTATCAACAACTGTTAACAAACTGTCACAACTAACTGCTTGCAAACTGTCAAAATCAACATATCACAAGCAAGTCTAACGGCACACAAACTGATTAGTTCAACGTTCCACCAAGGTCATGACTCACCGACTATTAAACCCAGAGAGATACAAACTGCGAAGACCCACGACTAACAGATTACCAGGACCCACGACTCAAAAGCTAACACGACCCACGACTCACAAGCTAACACGACCCACGACTCACAAGTTAACACGACCCACGACTCACAAGTTAACACGACCCACGACTCACAAGCTAACACGACCCACGACTCTTAACACTGTCAATGTTCACGACTTTTTACTAGACGTGTTTCTTCTGCTAAAGGATCCGAGAAATGTATCCCCTGTATCCCATAAGCCCAGCCCTCTCTGCCATCACCGACATCACAGTACATAACAATAAAAGGAGTCACGTCATCCCATTATTTGCCTGTTCTCATCCCAATATGGCATTCTTCAGGTCACTGTGTGTTACTCGCACCTCACTCTCCTCCTATATATGTACTGTCTTTTTAGCCTCTGTATGTTAGAAGTGATCATGTGTTTTGCTAAACCATTTTGTCGATATCTATTACCAAGGTTTATACCACTAAGTAAAGTACACTAGCTTTGAATGCTTAAGTTAACCGGAATAGACATTATGTATCATATGAAGACCGTTATTCCCAGTGGGTTAATAAAACTGGCAGTACAAGAATGATAAAGTACGGAAAGGATGAAGAATTAGCCAAATGTGCGGCATCTGGGCATCTTTATTGATAGAAATTTCACCATCCGGTGGCTTTATCAATACAAATTAAAATACATGAGGAAAAGACTGTAGAACTATATACAAAAGACGAGGTAATCAGTCCCTCAGCCTTGGGGTTGGTGATGAACACCGCAGCCTTAAAGAATTCAAGACTTCTATTCGTGCTAACATTTATATGGAGTTTCTTAGAACTGTTCTACGTCCCACTGTATGGTTATATCCTTCTCTTTGACTTCTCTACGTAGATGGCGTCTTTGTTGTCTGGCCGCATGATTAATCGCATCCAACACTTTCTTGCTGCTCTTAAAAATCTTTCTCCATCTATCAAGTGCAAAGCTGAGTGGAAATCTAGCTCCCTACTTCCTTTCTGCATGTTTATGTTCTCCGTTCTGTGAGAGGCTTTTCTTTATACCATATACCACAAGCTCATGCACTGTGGCATATAAATTCACTATTTTTCGTAGCACACGCCTTCAGTGAAGAAATGTGATCTTGTTTCTATCTCTTTTCACGCTCTCTACATCTTTTCTTCTTCTGTCTTCTTTCACCGCACCGGCCGTATCCCACCGAGGCAGGGTGGCCCAGAAAGTAAAAATAAAAGTTTTTCTTTTTAACTTTATTAATGTATATAGAAAAAGGGGTTACTATCTACATCTGTTATGGTTAATTACTATACAATGAATTTTCCACTGTTTTTTTTTTGTATGTCATCCTTTACTTTTGGTAATTCTTTTAATATCATAAACTGTGTTGATTCCCATGCTGAGTATATTCTTTTAACTTCTACACCCATTTCTCCTAAGAAAACTACAGTCTTTGTCTTCCTATGGTTTTTTAATTTAAAAAATCGTCTAATACATCTTGCATCAATATGCCTCTCATTCTTCCTCCTCCTGCCACTGATGCTTCTATTGTCTACACATTTTCTGTTCCTCTTGTCCACTTCTAATAGTCTTAAAATATATAAACTGATCTTATGCTAAAACTGGTTATCCCACTTCTAGTCTTGGCCAATGAAGAATCCTATCTTGAAACTTAGCTTGGATTTGATTCTATAAGCGCCCGTATTACGAAAGCAAAAGACTGGGCAGGAGATGCAACACTCCCCCCACTGAAAAGCAGGGGTGTCATGAACAGTCACGGGGCCCAAGACTGTTCAACTACCTCCCAGCATACATAAGGGGGATTACCAATAGACCCCTGGCTGTCTTTAGGAAGGCGCTGGACAGGCACCTAAAGTAAGTAGCTGACCAGTCAGGCTGTGGTTTATACGTCGGTTCGTGTGCCTCCAGCAGTAACAACCTGGTTGATCAGGCTGTGATCTACCACAAGACCTGGTCACAGACCGGGCCGCGGGGGCGTTGATCACCGAAACCCTCTCCAGGTATATTCAGTACATTAGTAAAGGTTCTAATCCTCAGAGCACTCCTGACTTCACATGACCTTGACCTACTCTCCTTTAGTCTTGACCTATTTTACTCATTGTCCTTCAATTTAGTAATAACGTTGGCACCGGCTTGATAAAGCTCCTGGAGAGTAAAACTTTGCCACAGTGAAATGTTGCATTAGTTGCAATGTGTGTTTTATCCTTCACTGTTCCTGTCTTATGACAGCATGGGGTCACTGCTACTCTTGTTTTTTCCTCTTTTGTTCCTTTGTGGGCCCCAGTTTGGACGTATCGATTTACCTGCTGCTCCACCTGCTTGTGATTAAATCGATCCTATTATTCCTGCTGCCTCTTCCATTACTACTATCGCTACTACAACTATTACTCTAGGACCACTATCACTACCCTTTTTTACTACCACTATTATTATTACTATTACCAGTAGTACTACTACTACTACTATTTCTACTTCTGCTTTTGCTATTCTCCTCTCGCCTCGTTTTGTTTTCTGTTATTTCCGTCACCTGATCTATCTTCTATCTTTCTTATCCGTCTTTCAGGTCTGCCTTCTTGTTTTCTTCCATTTCCTCCCTCCCTGGTGGCTTGATAATGGTACAAGGATGGATCGAAACGGTGTATAAGGTTCCGTCTAGTGTGCGTTGGTTACCTGTGAATGGATGATATATCTTTTATGTAACATACAAATATCTTTGGTAGTTCTCCTAGTCTTCTACTGTATCACTAGTTTTCTTCTATTTATTCCTTCTATACTCGCTTCAAGGGCAGTTCCTTGATCCTGTCTTGGACCAAACATATTTACCTCCCATTTCCCAGCTGCTGTACGATCCCCATGTTTTTGGAGTGTATCAGTAATAACACTAATAATAATAATAATAATAATAATAATAATAATAATAATGTCAATAATAATAATAATAATAATAATAATAATAATAATAATATTATTATTATTATTATTATTATTATTATTATTATTATTATTATTATTATTATTATTATTATTATTATTATTATTATTATTATTAACATTATTATTATTATTATTATTATTATTATTATTATTATTATTATTATTATTACTATTATTATTATTATTATTATTATTATTATTATTATTATTATTATTATTGTTGTTGTTATTGTTTTTATCTTATGAGGGTTTTACAAGAGGAAAATAAAGACCTAATATGGATTAGTAACGTGGGAATAGTGCATCGAAAATCTGTAAACAAGACACAATACGGATCATGACATTTTATTGTGAGGACGTTTCGCCCACCAGAAGCTTCATCATTTCCTGGAGGACGAAACAGTTTCGCAGTAAAATGCCCTGACACACATCGTGTATATTACTGATATGTTGATACGGCTTATGGCTGCCCATCTGCCAGACTCTACTCGAGGAGAAAAAAAAACGGAAAATATGGATTACTGAGATGAAGGAAATACAAATTCACGTAACAACAAAGAACTGCGATGATCTGGAACGATGAAAAGGGGTAAGGAAAGTGAACAAGGGGAATGAGAGGAACAACATGAGAGACGGATGGAACAACTGGAGCGAGAGACTGGAACAAGACCAACGAGGCGACTGGGACAGTAGGATTAAGGGTTCTGAACAATAGGAATAAAGGTTCATAACAGCAAGCATGATCAGCAACAGGTGTGCTGAATTTGAACAACAGGTGCGAGGCACTGGAATAACGCTTACATGGAACACCATTTGAGACAGATGCGAACAACAGGTGCGAGGCACTGGAATAACGCTTACATGGAACACCATTTGAGACAGATGCGAACAACAGGTGCGAGGCACTGGAATAACGCTTACATGGAACGCCATTTGAGACAGATGCGAACAACAGGTGCGAGGCACTGGAATAACGCTTACATGGAACACCATTTGAGACAGATGCGAACAACAGGTGCGAGGCACTGGAATAACGCTTACATGGAACACCATTTGAGACAGATGCGAACAACAGGTGCGAGGCACTGGAATAACGCTTACATGGAACACCATTTGAGACAGATGCGAACAACAGGTGCGAGGCACTGGAATAACGCTTACATGGAACGCCATTTGAGACAGATGCGAACAACAGGTGCGAGGCACTGGAATAACGCTTACATGGAACATCATTTGAGATAGATGCGAACAACAGGTGCGAGGCACTGGAATAACGCTTACATGGAACACCATTTGAGACAGATGCGAACAACAGGTGCGAGGCACTGGAATAACGCTTACATGGAACACCATTTGAGACAGATGCGAACAACAGGTGCGAGGCACTGGAATAACGCTTACATGGAACACCATTTGAGACAGATGCGAACAACAGGTGCGAGGCACTGGAATAACGCTTACATGGAACACCATTTGAGACAGATGCGAACAACAGGTGCGAGGCACTGGAATAACGCTTACATGGAACACCATTTGAGACAGATGCGAACAACAGGTGCGAGGCACTGGAATAACGCTTACATGGAACACCATTTGAGACAGATGCGAACAACAGGTGCGAGGCACAAGAATAACGCTTACATGGAACACCATTTGAGACAGATGCGAACAACAGGTGCGAGGCACTGGAATAACGCTTACATGGAACACCATTTGAGACAGATGCGAACAACAGGTGCGAGGCACAAGAATAACGCTTACATGGAACACCATTTGAGACAGATGCGAACAACAGGTGCGAGGCACTGGAATAACGCTTACATGGAACGCCATTTGAGACAGATGCGAACAACAGGTGCAAAGGGTTGGAATAACAGGCGAGAAGAACTGGGATAAAGGTGTGAGTTATTGAAATACCAAGAGCGCAAGAGGAAAAAAACAGCAGTGAGAGGCTGAACAGATGGCATGAGGGACGGAACAACAGGAACGAGAAGCTGGAACAAAAGGATCGCGGGGATAGAATAACAAGAGGGAGGGGCTGGAATAGTAGGAACTAGGAGACTGACCAACATCTGAACAAAAGGAACAAGGAATCGGAACAACAGGTGTAAGAAGCAGAACAGGAGCTAGGGTCGTCAACATTAAGAGGGGGCAAAACAACAGGTGCCAAGGACCTGAACAACAGGACCAAGGGACCAGAGCAACAGGAAAAACAGTACACAAATAACCCGCACTTAGGAGACTAAGTTTATGACGACATTTCGGTTCAACTTGGACCATTAACACAGAGTTCTCTGTGTGACTTGTTAATGATCCAAGTCGGATCGAAACGTTGTAATAAGTGACAGTCTTCTAAGTGCGGGTTATTTGTATATTGTTCCAGCCACGGTATTGTGACTTTTCGTTCTTTGAGGATCAACAGGCCATTGTTCAACGAAACAATTGTCTTACCAACAAAAAAGCCACATGTAGAAAAATACTCTGTCCTTAATTCACTTTTCATATCATTATCTCACTCCTTAGCTAATTTCCAATTTCACACAACTCACTCCTTATCATACTTTCTAAATCATTCATTAGCTCTCTTCTTAGCTCATTTCTTTGGTAACTCCTGAACTCATCCCTTACATTATTCATTGGATCTAGGTTCACTACTTAAAATAATTTATTAGCTCTAAGAGACAACTCATTCATTAACTCACTTCTTAGACCATTCATAAAATCACTCCTTAGACAAATCATTAACTTACCCCTTTGCTCATTGCTTAGACCATTTATTAACTCACTCCATAATAACTCATTAATGCACTCCTTAACCTCCCAAAGTATATAAAATTTTGTTTAACTAACCCATTTGGGAATTTCCTGTATATACCTACATATGTTCCAAACCATCAGTATTTAAGAATATACTCGCTATACAAATTATACAGAAAATTGTTTTAAGCTGTGGAAGTGAAACTGACTCTTAAGGTTGGATCTTAACTCTAGATCAGCTGACTTGATCAAGTTCTACAGAATTCACATTGAACTCTTCCTTGTGTGGATTCCGGTTCTTCGACTGGCATTTCCAAATTTCTTTTTTTTCCTTCTTTACTTTCTAGACACTATTAAAGTTTCGTACATTTCGTGTTTATTTGTATTTATTAAACTTTCGTGTCTGTTCCGCGTGTCCATAACTTTCGTGTAAGATGTAATATGTTATTGATTTTGTTTTACTTATGAGGAGAAGAATTTCTTAAGTTGTGATGATGACTCTTCTTCCTCTCCTTTATTCCCGCTTAGTGAGGTCAAATGTCTGCATGCATGTGTGTGTGTTTTAGGAAGATACATTATCATTTTGTGTGTTGTTGCTATATATAGAGAAATACTGTCAGTGTGGGTATTGTGTCTGTGTGGAGAGGAACATCAGTCTCACCGCCCCGACACTCTTGCTAATGTCTCGGACACAGGTCGCCAAATTCGATTTAGTCTCGGTAAATTGGCCTTCATCGCATGAGCGAGCTTTGACTGTGTGTGTGTGTGTGTGTGTGTGTGTGTGTGAGGTTAAAGATAGTCAGGAGTAGGTAAATTGGATAGAAATATCAGGTCTATCCTGTTGAGGCTAATAAAACTCTAGTTGCCTTTTAGCTACCTGGTCAATATTTTTTTTCTCTGCTAATTCAGTCCCAGTTTTTTTTTTCGTTTTTTTATGAACCATTTTATTTAAATATATTCTACTATCATGTTTCTGCTTTCCCTCCCCTCCCCTCCATGTTCTTCAAACGTGTATGACTTCTGCTAAACCCTTCTGCGAGCTCCTCGTTTTAAAGTACTACATTTTTTTTCATATTTCCCAATCCTAATATTTCCCAACCTCTTCTACACTGCCTGTGCCGAGTTAACGGCCTACTGGGCCTGAGGCTGAGAACTTCTGACGGGCTTACAATGCACACTTGAATTCAAAATAATATATTTTTTATGAATTCGTAATATCGTATTTTAACATAAAACACTGGAAGAGCAAAATGTTTATAATACTGATTTCCTGATTTGTGATTAATAAAGCTTAATATTACAGGATCTGGATCCAATTTGCTCAATACTTAATTTTTCTATATAGGGAAGGGACGCAGACCTGATGGTGCTTTACTTTTTTTTATACGCTTTTGCCTAGAGAATGTTCGTTCAACAGAGATACCTGGAGTATACCTGGAGGGTATTCCGGGGGGCCAGTGTCCCCTCGTGGCCCGGTCTTTTTTTTTTTTTTAACTTTGCGGGCCTTTTTTTTTTTTTGCAATGGGTCAAGAGCTGCTTCACCGCCGTCCATCCCAGAACCTCATATGGACATTCTTCCTCTACCACTGTTTTCGTCTCTTCTTATAAGTTCAGTTTGGAATAAAATTTCCTTCACTCAGACTGTATGGAGTTTTTTTCCTCCACAATATTTCTTCTATTTCTGGAACACCTTTTCATCTTCGCTCTCTTCCTTTGCCTCTTTTGCCTCTTTTCCTGCTTCTTCTACACTTCTTCCTCTATCTCCTCCTGCGGCTATTCCTACTTCATTTCCTCCTCCTACATCTTGAACGGTACCTGAGCTCGAGCAGTATATCAAGGACCGACTGCAGTATCCTTCAAGTTTCCTACCTAATGTGTATTTTATTCATGGCCTCCAGACCGCATCCACGTCCCTCATGACTGTCCTCTCGGCGGCCTACTCACTCTCCTGACTTTGACATTTACCTCATATTCTCTCTCCCTCCTACCATCCTCCCCCCCCCCGGCCCCACCTTTTTTATTACACAGGGTTTGACAAGGTTAGGTTAAGGATCCCTAACTTTACTGACAAGCTGTTGACAAGTTAAGGATTCCTTACTTTATTGACAAGCTAAGAGCTGTTACATACATTACCTAATTTGAAAGCATTTTTATTGTTATGAAACATACTAGTAGGAAATAGGATGAAGTTGGAGTCATCTGTGGGCCAACATTTTCATTTGATCAACTGACTTTATCTCGCTGACATCAAAATGCTGTACGAATGTGTTTCATCCTCGAGTCATCCTGGGAATAAATGATCTCAAATGAAGTGATGTTCTGGAGAAGGGTACAACCAGAGTGAAGTTGCTGCTTTCTGCCCGTTTTGTGGTTCAGAAGTTTGCTTCTTGCTGTCCTCGAAGTGGAGCCAAGTGTGGTAAACTTTCTGGCTGCCTTGTTTACAAGATTTACAACGTGGTTCTTCATGGTCAGTTTGGAGTCAAATTTCACCACAAAGATATCAACTGCTTCCTCAGGTACCATCACTGTCATCATTTGTGTTTTCTCAGGTGAAAATGTTACCTGTCATCGGTTTTCCCAAGCTGATATAGCTCTTAGCTGGTGATTGATGTAGCTTAGAGCAGCTGGCATTTCTTCTCTTGGATAAGTAAATGTCAGAGCACAGTCGTCTGCATATGCATGGGATTCTGGGATGAGATGAAGGTCATTGAAGTAGACATTCCATAGCAATGGTCTTAGCACACTTCCCTGTGGAACACTTGCCCCAATAGGATGTCTTGCTGATTGTTGCAACCCCTGAATGGGTCACAATGTACATAATGTATATTACCTTTTCATATAATTTTATATTGCTTATATTTGCGATACTGGCTAAATCGTAAATATATTGCTTTATATTATTATTTGACTTAGTTATATTGTTAGGTAGGATTTAACATTCATATATTATTATTATGTGCTCATAGTTGAAGTCT
>NC_091307.1:17538247-17563247 GCF_038502225.1 Cherax quadricarinatus
CTCCAGCCTTCTCCTCGCTGCAACATTCATCACCCACGCTTCACACCCATATAAGAGCGTTGGTAAAACTATACTCTCATACATTCCCCTCTTTGCCTCCAAGGACAAAGTTCTTTGTCTCCACAGACTCCTAAGTGCACCACTCACTCTTTTTCCCTCATCAATTCTATGATTCACCTCATCTTTCATAGACCCATCCGCTGACACGTCCACTCCCAAATATCTGAATACGTTCACCTCCTCCATACTCTCTCCCTCCAATCTGATATTCAATCTTTCATCACCTAATCTTTTTGTTATCCTCATAACCTTACTCTTTCCTGTATTCACCTTTAATTTTCTTCTTTTGCACACCCTACCAAATTCATCCACCAATCTCTGCAACTTCTCTTCAGAATCTCCCAAGAGCACAGGAGGTACCACCTCTAGAACTTTATTGGAAACCCTCATCCTCAGAGAAGCTAATAAACGTACCTCAGGGAAAACTCAAGGTTTTCCTCGGAGCTGTTTGAATGTTTTCTTCTCCTACCACCCCCTCATAATTTATATTATATAGGTATTTAATTAATAGACAGAATACATTGATAGAAAACACAAACATGAATACATTGTAACAATATACCAAAGGTTATGAATCTCCTCCAGCTCCTCCGTAGCCGGACGAGAACCCAGTATCCAGCATGCATTTCCCCTTTGGATGGCCACGCTGAGGTGCTGGAACATGAAAGTGGCTGCCCTTGCGTCCCTGGTGGTGTCGATGACTCTGGAACCCAGTTCTTTAAGGAAACATGTAGCATGTTTTCCCCATGATCCCAAGGGCATATATATACATATACGTCGTGCCGAATAGGCAGAACTTGCGATCTTGGCTTAAATAGTAACGCTCATCTTGCCATATAGGACAAGTTAAAATTTGTGCATGCAATAATTTCGCCAAAATCATTCTGAACCTAATGAAAAAAATATATTTCACTGTGTTTGTTTAGTGTTAAATTATTGTAAATAATTCTAAAATATATTTAGTTGGGTTAGGCTAAAATAAATTGTTCTTGTTATAATAAGGTTAGGTAAGTTTTCTAAGATTCTTTTGGTGCAAAATTAAATTTTTTTACATTAACATTAATGAAAAAAATATATCTTTAAACGTATAAGAGAAAATTTTAGAAAGGACTTAATTTTAAATGAGTTCTTGCTAATTGACCAGTTTTACATATTCGGCACGACATATATATATATATATATATATATATATATATATATATATATATATATATATATATATATATATATTTATATATATATTTATATTTATATATATATATATATATATATATATATATATATATATATATATATATATATATATATATATATGTGTGTGTGTGTGTGTGTGTGTGTATGTAATATAAAATATAGGGGGTTATAGGAGAAGAAAATATTCAAACAGCTCCGGAGAGATCCTTGAATTTTCCCTGAGGTACGTTTATTGTCTTCTCTGTGGATAAGGGTCCCCAGTAAAGTTCTAGAGGTTGTATATATATATATATATATATATATATATATATATATATATATATATATATATATATATATATATATATATATATATATATATATATATATTTCGTGCCGAATACGTAAAACTGGTCAATTAGCAAGAACTCATTTAAAATTAAGTCCTTTCTGAAACTTTCTCTTATACGTTTAAAGATATATTTTTTTCATTAATGTTCATGTAAAAAAATTATAATTTTGCACCAAAAGAATCTTAGAAAACTTACCTAACCTTATTATAACAAGAACAATTTATTTTAGCCTAACCCAACTAAATATATTTTAGATTTGTTTACAGTAATTTAATACTAAACAAACACATTGAAATATTTTTTTTTCGTTAGGTTCAGAATGATTTTGGCGAAATTAACCCATAGCATCGTCTGAGACTATGACCTGCTCTCCCCCCCCCCTCCCCCATCCTCTCGCAACTCTCTACCAAGCCACAATTTTCACTCATAACCCACAATTTTTCTCATTTTAACTATTTCATCAGAAAAAGTCACCACAACACTTGCAAGTTATAACCACTTTTCAATAAATTCACTAGTCACAATTTTACATATTACGAAGTTAATACCCACACACACACACACACACGCACACACACACACACACACACGTGTGTGTGTGTGTGTGTGTGTGTGTGTGTGTGTGTGTGTGTGTGTGTGTGACGTCACACTCCCACCTGTGTTTACTTGGCGATCAGCGATGTCACACCCAAACACCTTGTTTCAACCTGTTATATCTCCAATATCTAAGATCACCAAAATCAAGATGTTTACCAAATTCTATAACCACACCACAAAGATCACACGTTTTGTACACATTCTCTTAAAACATCATAACCAAGATCACTAAAAACTAAGATCACTTACGTCAAGATCACTAAAACTATCTATACTTTTACTAAGATCACATAACATTTTGTCTTCTCTAGCTCACCCACCAATTTACACTACCAAAGCTAACACACACACGCACCACACTATGCTTTGAACAACACCAAAAAAACACCATCAATTACCTTCGAATACTCTGAACATCATTTGAACACATTTAAAAATATCATCAAACTCCTTTGAATACCCCCAAAACACCACTGAGTACTACCAAAACACCACTGAGTACTACCGAAACACCACTGAATACTACCAAAACACCACTGAGTACTACCAAAACACCACTGAATACTACCAAAACACCACTGAATACTACCAAAACACCACTGAATACTACCAAAACACCACTGAATACTACCAAAACACCACTGAATACTACCAAAACACCACTGAATACTACCAAAACACCACTGAATACTACCAAAACACCACTGAATACTACCAAAACACCACTGAATACTACCAAAACACCACTGAATACTACCAAAACACCACTGAATACTACCAAAACACCAATAAATACTACCAAAACTCCACTGGACACTACCAAAACACAACTGAATACTACATAAAACACAAATGAATACTACCAAAACACAATTGAATACTACCAAAACACCATTGAATACTACCAAAACACCATTGAATACTACCAAAACACCAATGAATACTACCAAAACACCAATGAATACTACCAAAACACCAATCAATACTGCCCAAGCACCACTAAAAATCACCAGAAACTAGGATCAGCACTACCAGCTAACACCCATTTTATAGAAATCCCAACAAATTTTTCTTAAATGCAATGCACATTACTCCCAACACTCACTAAATTTCTAATAAAATCCATTCCATACCATCTCCTCAAATCCACATAGTTTAATATTATACTCACAACTTATAACCCACTTACAACCTTCACCCACATTTTCATTTTGACTCAGTAATATTCACAACATGTCACAAATTTTTAGCAAACACTCATTTTAATAAATATATCACGAGCAGTATAACATATCACGAACACATCCAACTAAGATATGATATAAATCAAATTTTAGCCACATTCTCCCTATTTCGGTAATATGAACAAAATGTTTGGATAACATTAGAACATTTCCAAAATTCCTTTAAAACACTTCCAAATTACGTTGGAACACATTCAAAATATATTAGAACACTTCCAAAATACATTAGAGTACTCCAGAATTACTTTGAAAAACTCCATTTAACATTTTTGTATATTTCCAAATTAGTTTTGGGGACTTTATCTTAAAATCGAACATTTTTTTTTTCTTGTTGGTAAACACAGTCAATGGTAGAAATATTTACTTGATTTCCGTAATATGAACAAAAAAGATTAAAGGTCCCGGATACCTCTTAAAACTTCATGTTTTCGATATTTAATAAAATTTTTCCCTTTTTTTTTACTAATTTTTAAATGAAATAAAAACATTAACTTAAAATAATCTAAAAACCTCTTCTTAACTTAAAATCCAACCGGATCACTCTGTGTCTTCTCATTAAGTGTGATGTCACACTTTTATTTCATTGAAGTTAATAAAGGGAAGATACCTGAACAAACCTGTTGTACCTGGCATAGTGTTAGCCTGAGCTGGGAGACTCCAGTAGTGTCAGCCTGAGCTGGGAAACTCCAGTAATGTCAGCCTGAGCTGGGAGACTCCAGTAGTGTCAGCCTGAACTGGGAAGCTCCAGTAGTGTGACCCTGAGCTGGGAGACTCCAGTAGTGTCAGCCTGAGCTGGGAAACTCCAGTAGTGTCAGCCTGAGCTGGCAGACTCCAGTAGTGTCAGCCTGAGCTGGGAAACTCCAGTAGTGTCAGCCTGAGCTGGGAGACTCCAGTAGTGTCAGCCTGAGCTGGGAGACTTCAGTAGTGTCAGCCTGAGCTGGGAGACTCCAGTAGTGTCAGCCTGAGCTGGGAGACTCCAGTAGTGTCAGCCTGAGCTGGGAGACTCCAGTAGTGTCAGCCTGAGCTGGGAGACTCCAGTAGTGTCAGCCTGAGCTAGGAGACTCCAATAGTGTCAGCCTGAGCTGGGAGACTCCAGTAGTGTCAGCCTGAGCTGGGAGACTTCAGTAGTGTCAGCCTAAGCTGGGAAACTCCAGTAGTGTCAGCCTGAGCTGGGAGACTCCAGTAGTGTCAGCCTGAGCTGGGAGACTCCAGTAGTGTCAGCCTGAGCTGTGGAACTCCAGTAGTGAGAGCCTGAGCTGGGAGACTCCAGTAGTGTTAACCTGAGCTGGGAGACTCCAGTAGTGTCAGCCTGAGCTGGGAAACTCCAGTAGTGAGAGCCTGTTCTGGGAAACTGTAGTAGTGTCAGCCTGAGCTGGGAGACTCCAGTAGTGTCAGCCTGAGCTGGGAGACTCCAGTAGTGTCAGCCTGAGCTGGGAGATTCCAGTAGTGTCAGCCTGAGCTGGGAGACTCCAGTAGTGTCAGCCTGAGCTGTGAAACTCCAGTAGTGTCAGCCTGAGCTGGGAAACTCCAGCAGTGTCATTCTGAGCTGGGAGACTCCAGTAGTGTCAGCCTGAGCTGGGAGACTCCAGTAGTGTCAGCCTGAGCTGGGAAACTCCAGTAGTGTCAGCCTGAGCTAGGAGACTCCAGTAGTGTCAGCCTGAGCTGGGAGACTCCAATAGTGTCAGCCTGAGCTGGGAAACTCCAGTAGTGTCAGCCTGAGCTGGCGGACTCCAGAAGTTTCAGCCTGAGCTGGGAAACTCCAGTAGTGTCAGCCTGAGCTGGGAAACTCCAGTAGTGTCAGCCTGAGCTGGGAAACTCCAGTAGAGTCAGCCTGAGCTGGGAGACTCCAATAGTGTCAGCCTGAGCTGGGAAACTCCATTAGTGTCAGCCTGAGCTGGGAGACTCCAATATTGTCAGCCTGAGCTTGGAAACTCCAGTAGTGTCAGCCTGAGCTGGGAGACTCCAATAGTGTCAGCCTGAGCTGGGGGACTCCAATAGTGTCAGCCTGAGCAGGGAGACTCCAATAGTGTCAGCCTGAGCTGGGAGACTCCAGTAGTGTCAGCCTGAGCTGGGAGACTCCAATATCGTCAACCTGAGCTGGGAGACTCCAGTAGTGTCAGCCTGAGCTGGGAGACTCCAGTAGTGTCAGCCTGAGCTGGGAGACTCCAGTAGTGTCAACCTGAGCTGGGAGACTCCAGTAGTGTCAACCTGAGCTGGGAGACTCCAGTAGTGTCAACCTGAGCTGGGAGACTCCAGTAGTGTCAGCCTGAGCTGGGAGACTCCAATATCGTCAACCTGAGCTGGGAGACTCTATTAGTGTTACCCTGAGCTGGGAGACTCCAGTAGTGTCAGCCTGAGCTGGGAGACTCCAGTAGTGTCAGCCTGAGCTGGGAGACTCCAGTATCGTCAACCTGAGCTGGGAGACTCTATTAGTGTTACCCTGAGCTGGGAGACTCCAGTAGTGTCACCCTCAGCTGGGAGACTCCAGTAGGACAGTGAAACTATCACCAAGCATTCCAGTAAAGGTTCATCAGCTACGACAGCCTCAAAGGTTTCCTTCCAGCAGGACTGGAGTTACTATCACCTGGGAATTACGATCTCTCAGGATAACTGAGCTGGCTAGAGTGAGGGGGAGGGGGAGACGAGTGAATTTATGCCGTGATTGTGAAACTATCCTCTCGTTTCTCCCATCAGACTTCAAAAATATCTCCCATTCTCCCACAAGACTTTAAAAATACCTCCCATTCTCTAGACGATGGATGACCCTTACGGATTTAGCACTCCCTCATACTTGCAATAATAATTTAATATATAAAACGCACTGAAAAGTATTTTATTAAGTCTTTATTAAGCTTACGTGTGGGCGAAATGTTGACTGAGAGAAAAAGTCTATGACATGTTGGCTAGCGGGCAGACAACATCAAGAGTCTGGTTGATCAGGCAATCAAATTCAAATATTTATTTTTATGCGTTACAAAAATAGTGCAGTTTAGATGTAATGAAACATTGTTAGGTACAAACAAACGCTATAATCTGCAGTGTATTTAGTAAAGAGAACAACATTAAAGCCTGACTCTTGGCCGGGCATCTAGAACAGGGAAACTCTCGGTACAAGTTAGAGGTATATCACTGGCGCCACACATGTTTGATGCACGAAGTCAACCACTCACCTGGCAGGTGGGTGATATTAGCATCATGGCAGTCTATGGCGCTCCTGCTGGCGGGCACCAGTTGTGTGGGACAGGTGCAGGTGTCAGTGCATAGCAGTAGGACATCTGTGGAGGCCCAGAGAAAGCCCTGACAGAGCACAGCCTGCAGTACCAGCATCACCACAGCCACTATCATCCTGGCCAACATCTGTATGGTAATCAGTATTAAGTTGGTAAACAATGTCTATACCCAACACGAATCATTAAAGGCACAACTCACTTTTACACTCATAATAATAATAATAATAATAATAATAATAATAATAATAATAATAATAATAATAATAATAATAATAATAATAATAATAATAATATTAATAATAATTTAAAGCACTGGAAACAGACAGGTTAGGTGAGGATTCTCAGGAAACAGAACAAGTGTTTCCTGACGCGAGTCTTAGTCATATGATGACCCGGAACTGGAGCTTTTGGTCATCTGACCGTAACCTTCCACTGGCTTACCAGTGGATTAGAGTAAAAAACGAACATAAATACACAATATACAACAAAAATAAGGAAAACGGAAAGTTATATGCCGTGGAAAAATAAGGAAAACGGAAAGTTATATACCGTGGAAAAATAAGGAAAACGGAAAGTTGTGTACCGTGGAAAAATAAGGGAAACGGAAAGCTATATAGCGTGGAAAAATATGGAAAGCGGGAAGTTATATACCGTGGAAAAATAAGGAAAACGGAAAGTCATATGGCGTGGAAAAATAAGGAAAACGGAACGTCATATGCCGTGGAAAAATAAGGAAAATGGAAAATGAAAAATATTTTTTTTCCTCGTGGTGTATTAAAGTAAGAAAATTGAAAAAAAAAATTAGATTTCTTACTCGGGGTTTTGCCACACCATGAAAGTTTTATACACGGTGTTGTGCCGTACCATTGAACATATTACCCGGCACTGTGCGCGTCGGCCTCGCGCTTAGCAGACGAAGGATCAACCTTGAAACTAGAGTAAAGAGGAGGCTGTGAGTGTGCTGTCTGCTGCAGCAACACCCACAAACGTCACTGATGCTGGGAGTGTTGATGACTGGCTACGTATTTGTCTGCAGGAGCAACACTCACTGAAACACCAATATCACGAACACTGGGAATGTTGCTGGCTGTGTTTCTACTGCAGACAAATACGTAGCCAGTCATCAACACTCCCAGCATCAGTGACGTTTGTGGGTGTTGCTGCAGTAGACAGCACACTCACAGCCTCCTCTTTACTCTAGTTTCAAGGTTGATCCTTCGTCTGCTAAGCGCGAGGCCGACGAGCTTGTGATGAGCCACAAATAGACTCGCTCCATCACAACCCTTCGTCTTCCATCTTGATAATCAATGTTGAAACGTTGGCTTGAAAAAAGGACAGAGAGAGATAAACAATAATTCTGTTTTTCATTAAATAAAGATTAAAAAAATGAAAGCTATTTGTGCAATATTTGCCACAATGGCGATACTATGGATAGTACAAAGGTACCTCACACGCTGCCTGGAGTCGGAGGTGCTGGTCCTTCAGGACCACATCTTGCAGGACTCCAGCCTCACTGTGAGAATGTTCGGCTACCTACCCTTCGTAGGTAAGAAAATTGAAAAAAAAAACATTTTTCAATTTTCTTACTTTAAAAAAATATTTTTAATTTTCCATTTTCCTTATTTTTCCACGGCATATGACTTTCCGTTTTCTTTATTTTTCGACGGCATATGACTTTCCGTTTTCCTTAATTTTCCACGCTATATAATTTTCCGTTTTCCTTATTTTTCCACGGTATATAACTTCCCGTTTTCCTTATTTTTCCACGCTATATAGCTTTCCGTTTTCCTTATTTTTCCACGGTATACAACTTTCCGTTTTCTTTATTTTTCCACGGTATATAACTTTCCGATTTCCTTATTTTTCCACGGCATATAACTTTCCGTTTTCCTTATTTTTGTTGTATGTTGTGTATTTATGTTCGTTTTTTAGTCTAATCCTAATTTTTAAAGGGGTGGACTGGTAAGCCAGAGGAAGGTTTCGGTCAGATGACCAAAAGCTCCAGTTCCGGGTCATCATATGACTAAGACTCGCGTCAGGACACACTTGTTCTGTTTCCTGAGAATCTTGACCTAACCTGTCTGTTTCCAGTGCTTTAAATTATTATTATTATTATTATTATTATTATTATTATTATTATTATTATTATTATTATTATTATTATTATTATTATTATTATTATTATTATTATGAGTGAAAAAGTGAGTTGTGCCTTTAATGATTCGTGTTGGGTATAGACATTGTTTACCAACTTAATACTGATTACCATACAGATGTTGGCCAGGATGATAGTGGCTGTGGTGATGCTGGTACTGCAGGCTGTGCTCTGTCAGGGCTTTCTCTGGGCCTCCACAGATGTCCTACTGCTATGCACTGACACCTGCACCTGTCCCACACAACTGGTGCCCGCCAGCAGGAGCGCCATAGACTGCCATGATGCTAATATCACCCACCTGCCAGGTGAGTGGTTGACTTCGTGCATCAAACATGTGTGGCGCCAGTGATATACCTCTAACTTGTACCGAGAGTTTCCCTGTTCTAGATGCTCGGCCAAGAGTCAGGCTTTAATGTTGTTCTCTTTACTAAATACACTGCAGATTATAGTTTTTTTTTGTACCTAACAATGTTTCATTACATCTAAACTACACTATTTTTGTAACGCATAAAAATAAATATTTGAATTTGACTGCCTGATCAAGCAGACTCTTGATGTTGTCTGCCCGCTAGCCAACATGTCATAGACTTTTTCTCTCAGACAACATTTCGCCCACACATAAGCTTAACAAAGACTTAATAAAATACTTTTCAGTGCGTTTTATATATTAAATTATTATTGCAAATATGAGCAAATATCAGCTCAGGCTGACACTACTGGAGTTTCCCAGCTCAGGCTGACACTACTGGAGTCTTTCAGCTCTGGCTTACACTACTGGAGTCTCCCAGCTCAGGCTGACGCTACTGGAGTCCCCCAGGTCAGGCTGACACTACTGGAGTCTCCCAGCTCAGGCTGACACTACTGGAGTCTCCCAGCTCAGGCTGACACTACTGGAGTCTACCAGCTCAGGCTGACACTACTGGAGTCTCCGAGCTCAGGCTGACACTACTGGAGTCACCCAGCTCAGGCTGACACTACTGGAGTCTCCCAGCTCAGTCTGACAGTACTGGAGTCTCCCAGCTCAGGCTGACGCTACTGGAGTCTCGCAGCTCAGGCTGACACTACTGGAGTCTCCCAGCTCAGGCTGACACTACTGGAGTCTCCCAGCTCAATCTCACAATACTGGAGTGTCCCAGCTCAGGCTGACACTACTGGAGTCTCCCAGCTCAGGCTGACACTACTGGAGTCTCCCAGCTCAGGCTGACACTACTGGAGTCTCCCAGCTCAGTCTGGCATTACTGGAGTCTCCCAGCTCAGGCTGACACTCCTGAAGTCTCCCAGCTCAAGCTGACACTACTGGAGTCTCCCAGCTAAGGCTGACACTACTGGAGTCTCCCAGCTCAGGCTGACACTACTGGAGTCTATCAGCTCAGGCTGACACTACTGGAGTCTCCCAGCTAAGGCTGACACTACTGGAGTCTCCCTGCTCAGGCTGACACTACTGGAGTCTATCAGCTCAGGCTGACACTACTGGAGTCTCCCAGCTAAGGCTGACACTACTGGAGTCTCCCAGCTCAGGCTGACACTACTGGAGTTTCCCAGCTCAGGCTGACACTACCGGAGTCTCCCAGCTCAGGCTGACACTACTGGAGTCTCCCAGCTCAGGCTGACACTACTGGAGTCTCCCAGCTCAGACTGACACTACTGGAGTCTCCCAGCTCAGGCTGACACGACTGGAGTCACCCAGCTCAGGCTGACACTACTGGAGTCTCCCAGCTCAGGCTGACACTACTGGAGTCTCCCAGCTCAGGCTGACACTACTGGAGTCTCCCAGCTAAGGCTGACACTACTGGAGTCTCCCAGCTCAGGCTGACACTACTGGAGTTTCACAGCTCAGGCTGACACTACTGGAGTCTCCCAGCTCAGGCTGACACTACTGGAGTCTCCCAGCTCAGGCTGACACTACTGGAGTCTCCCAGCTCAGGCTGACACTACTGGAGTCCATCAGCTCAGGCTGACACTACTGGAGTCTCCCAGCTCAGGCTGACACTACTGGAGTTTCCCAGCTCAGGCTGACACTACTGGAGTCTCCCAGCTTAGGCAGACACTACTGGAGTCTCCCAGCTCAGGCTGACACTACTGGAGTCTCCCAGCTAAGGCTGACACTACTGTAGTCTCCCATCTCAGGCTGACACTACTGGAATCTATCAGCTCAGGCTGACACTACTGGATTCTCCCAGTAGAAGCAGACACTACTGGAGACTCCCAGCTCAGGCTGACACTACTGGAGTTTCCCAGCTCAGGTTGACACTACTGGAGTCTTTCAGCTCTGGCTGAATCTACTGGAGTCTCCCTGCTCAGGTTGACACTACTGGAGTCTCCGATCTCAGGCTGACACTACTGGAGTCTCCCAGCTCAGGCTGACACTACTGGAGTCTCCCAGCTCAGTCTGACACTACTGGAGTCTCCCAGCTCAGGCTGACGCTACTCGAGTCTCCCAGCTCAGGCTGACACTACTGGAGTCACCCAGCTCAGTCTGACACTACTGGAGTCTCCCAGCTCAGGCTGACACTAGTGAAGTCTCCCAGCTCAGGCTGACACTACTGGAGTCTCCCAGCTAAGGCTGACACTAGTATAGTCTCCCAGCTCAGGCTGACACTACTGGAGTCTATCAGCTCAGGTTGACACTACTGGAGTCTCCCAGCTATAGGCTGACACTACTGGAGTCTCCCAGCTCAGGATGACACTACTGGAGTTTCCCAGCTCAGGCTGACACTACTGGAGTCTCCTAGCTTAGGCAGACACTACTGGAGTCTCCCAGCTCAGGCTGACACTACTGGAGTCTCCCAGCTAAGGCTGACACTACTGGAGTCTCCCAGCTCAGGCTGACACTACTGGAGTCTATTAGCTCAGGCTGACACTACTGGAGTCTCCCAGCTAAGGCTGACACTACTGGAGTCTCCCAGCTCAGGCTGACACTACTGGAGTTTCCCAGCTCAGGCTGACACTACTGGAGTCTCCCAGCTCAGGCTGACACTACTGGAGTCTCCCAGCTCAGGCTGGCACTACTGGAGTCTCCCAGCTCAGGCTGACACTTCTGGAGTCTCCCAGCTCAGGCTGACACTACTGGAGTCTCCCAGCTCAGTCTGACACTACTGGAGTCTCCCAGCTCAGGCTGACACTCCTGAAGTCTCCCAGATCAGGATGACACTACTGGAGTCTCCCAGCTCAGGCTGACACTGCTGGAGTTTCCCAGCTCAGGCTGACAGTACTGGATTCTCCCAGCTCAGGCTGACACTACTGGAGTCTCCCAGCTCAGGCTGACACTACTGGAGTCTCCCAGCTCAGGCTCACACTACTGGAGTCTCCCTGCTCAGGCTGACACTACTGGAGTCTTCCAGCTGAGGCTGACACTACTGGACTCTCCCAGCCCAGGCTGACACTACTGGAGTCTCCCAGCTCAGACTGATACTACTGGAGTCTCCCAGCTCAGGCTGACACTCCTGAAGTCTCCCAGCTCAGGCTGACACTACTGGAGTCTCCCAGCTCTTGCTGACACTGCTGGAGTTTCCCAGCTCAGGCTGACACTACTGGAGTCTCCCAGCTCAGGCTGACACTACTGGAGTCTATCAGCTCAGGCTGACACTACTGGAGTCTCCCAGCTATTGGCTGACACTACTGGAGTCTCCCAGCTCAGGCTGACACTACTGGAGTTTCCCAGCTCAGGCTGACACTACTGGAGTCTCCCAGCTTAGGCTGACACTACTGGAGCCTCCCAGCTCAGGCTGACACTACTGGAGTCTCCCAGCTAAGGCTGACACTACTGGAGTCTCCCAGCTCAGGCTGACACTACTGGAGTCTATCAGCTCATGCTTACACTACTGGAGTCTCCCAGCTAAGGCTGACACTACTGGAGTCTCCCAGATCAGGCTGACACTACTGGAGTCTCCCAGCTCAGGCTGACACTACTGGAGTCTCCCAGCTCAGGCTGACACTACTGGAGTCTCCCAGCTCAGGCTGACACTACTGGAGTCTCCCAGCTAAGGCTGACACTACTGGAGTCTCCCAGCTCAGGCTGACACTACTGGAGTTTCACAGCTCAGGCTGACACTACTGGAGTCTCCCAGCTCAGGCTGACACTACTGGAGTCTCCCAGCTCAGGCTGACACTACTGGAGTCTCCCAGCTCAGGCTGACACTACTGGAGTCCATCAGCTCAGGCTGACACTACTGGAGTCTCCCAGCTCAGGCTGACACTACTGGAGTTTCCCAGCTCAGGCTGACACTACTGGAGTCTCCCAGCTTAGGCAGACACTACTGGAGTCTCCCAGCTCAGGCTGACACTACTGGAGTCTCCCAGCTAAGGCTGACACTACTGTAGTCTCCCATCTCAGGCTGACACTACTGGAATCTATCAGCTCAGGCTGACACTACTGGATTCTCCCAGTAGAAGCAGACACTACTGGAGACTCCCAGCTCAGGCTGACACTACTGGAGTTTCCCAGCTCAGGTTGACACTACTGGAGACTCCCAGCTCAGGCTGACACTACTGGAGTTTCCCAGCTCAGGTTGACACTACTGGAGTCTCCGATCTCAGGCTGACACTACCGGAGTCTCCCAGCTCAGGCTGACACTACTGGAGTCTCCCAGCTCAGTCTGACACTACTGGAGTCTCCCAGCTCAGGCTGACGCTACTCGAGTCTCCCAGCTCAGGCTGACACTACTGGAGTCACCCAGCTCAGTCTGACACTACTGGAGTCTCCCAGCTCAGGCTGACACTAGTGAAGTCTCCCAGCTCAGGCTGACACTACTGGAGTCTCCCAGCTAAGGCTGACACTAGTATAGTCTCCCAGCTCAGGCTGACACTACTGGAGTCTATCAGCTCAGGTTGACACTACTGGAGTCTCCCAGCTATAGGCTGACACTACTGGAGTCTCCCAGCTCAGGATGACACTACTGGAGTTTCCCAGCTCAGGCTGACACTACTGGAGTCTCCTAGCTTAGGCAGACACTACTGGAGTCTCCCAGCTCAGGCTGACACTACTGGAGTCTCCCAGCTAAGGCTGACACTACTGGAGTCTCCCAGCTCAGGCTGACACTACTGGAGTCTATTAGCTCAGGCTGACACTACTGGAGTCTCCCAGCTAAGGCTGACACTACTGGAGTCTCCCAGCTCAGGCTGACACTACTGGAGTTTCCCAGCTCAGGCTGACACTACTGGAGTCTCCCAGCTCAGGCTGACACTACTGGAGTCTCCCAGCTCAGGCTGGCACTACTGGAGTCTCCCAGCTCAGGCTGACACTTCTGGAGTCTCCCAGCTCAGGCTGACACTACTGGAGTCTCCCAGCTCAGTCTGACACTACTGGAGTCTCCCAGCTCAGGCTGACACTCCTGAAGTCTCCCAGATCAGGATGACACTACTGGAGTCTCCCAGCTCAGGCTGACACTGCTGGAGTTTCCCAGCTCAGGCTGACAGTACTGGATTCTCCCAGCTCAGGCTGACACTACTGGAGTCTCCCAGCTCAGGCTGACACTACTGGAGTCTCCCAGCTCAGGCTCACACTACTGGAGTCTCCCTGCTCAGGCTGACACTACTGGAGTCTTCCAGCTGAGGCTGACACTACTGGACTCTCCCAGCCCAGGCTGACACTACTGGAGTCTCCCAGCTCAGACTGATACTACTGGAGTCTCCCAGCTCAGGCTGACACTCCTGAAGTCTCCCAGCTCAGGCTGACACTACTGGAGTCTCCCAGCTCTTGCTGACACTGCTGGAGTTTCCCAGCTCAGGCTGACACTACTGGAGTCTCCCAGCTCAGGCTGACACTACTGGAGTCTATCAGCTCAGGCTGACACTACTGGAGTCTCCCAGCTATTGGCTGACACTACTGGAGTCTCCCAGCTGAGGCTGACACTACTGGAGTTTCCCAGCTCAGGCTGACACTACTGGAGTCTCCCAGCTTAGGCTGACACTACTGGAGCCTCCCAGCTCAGGCTGACACTACTGGAGTCTCCCAGCTAAGGCTGACACTACTGGAGTCTCCCAGCTCAGGCTGACACTACTGGAGTCTATCAGCTCATGCTTACACTACTGGAGTCTCCCAGCTAAGGCTGACACTACTGGAGTCTCCCAGATCAGGCTGACACTACTGGAGTCTCCCAGCTCAGGCTGACACTACTGGAGTCTCCCAGCTCAGGCTGACACTACTGGAGTCTCCCAGCTCAGGCTGATACTACTGGAGTCTCCCAGCTCAGTCTCACACTACTGGAGTCTCCCAGCTCAGGCCGACACTACTGGAGTCTCCCAGCTCAGGCTGACACTCCTGAAGTCTCCCAGCTCAGGCTGACACTACTGGAGTCTCCCAGCTCAGGCTGACACTACTGGAGTTTCCCAGCTCAGGCTGACACTACTGGATTCTCCCAGCTCAGGCTGACACTACTGGAGTCTCCCAGCTCAGGCTGACACTACTGGAGTCTCCCAACTCAGGCTGACACTACTGGAGTCTCCCAGCTCAGGCTGACACTTCTGGAGTCTTCCGGCTCAGGCTGACACTTCTGGAGTCTCCCAGCCCAGGCTGACACTACTGGAGTCTCCCAGCTCAGTCTGACACTACTGGAGTCTCCCAGCTTAGGCTGACACTCCTGAAGTCTCCCAGCTCAGGCTGACACTACTGGAGTCTCCCAGCTCAGGCTGACACTGCTGGAGTTTCCCAGCTCAGGCTGACACTACTGGAGTCTCCCAGCTCAGGCCGACACTACTGGAGTTTCCCAGCTCAGGCTGACACTACTGGAGTCTCCCAGCTCAGGCTGACACTACTGGAGTCTCCCAGCTCAGGGTCACACTACTGGAGCTTCCCAGTTCAGGCTGACACTACTGGAGTCTCCCAGCTCAGGCTAACACTATGCCAGGTACAACAGGTTTGTTCAGGTATCTTCCCTTTATTAACTTCAATGAAATAAAAGTGTGACATCACACTTAATGAGAGGACACAGAGTGATCCGGTTGGATTTTAAGTTAAGAAGAGGTTTTTAGATTATTTTAAGTTAATGTTTTTATTTCATTTAAAAATTAGTAAAAAAAAAGGGAAAAAAATTATTAAATATCGAAAACATGAAGTTTTAAGAGGTATCCGGGACCTTTAATCTTTTTTGTTCATATTACGGAAATCAAGTAAATATTTCTACCATTGACTGTGTTTACCAACAAGAAAAAAAAAATGTTCGATTTTAAGATAAAGTCCCCAAAACTAATTTGGAAATATACAAAAATGTTAAATGGAGTTTTTCAAAGTAATTCTGGAGTACTCTAATGTATTTTGGAAGTGTTCTAATATATTTTGAATGTGTTCCAACGTAATTTGGAAGTGTTTTAAAGGAATTTTGGAAATGTTCTAATGTTATCCAAACATTTTGTTCATATTACCGAAATAGGGAGAATGTGGCTAAAATGTGATTTATATCATATCTTAGTTGGATGTGTTCGTGATATGTTATACTGCTCGTGATATATTTATTAAAATGAGTGTTTGCTAAAAATTTGTGACATGTTGTGAATATTACTGAGTCAAAATGAAAATGTGGGTGAAGGTTGTAAGTGGGTTATAAGTTGTGAGTATAATATTAAACTATGTGGATTTGAGGAGATGGTATGGAATGGATTTTATTAGAAATTTAGTGAGTGTTGGGAGGAATGTGCATTGCATTTAAGAAAAATTTGTATTGATTTCTATAAAATGGGTGTTAGCTGGTAGTGTTGATCCTAGTTTCTGGTGATTTTTAGTGGTGCTTGGGCAGTATTGATTGGTGTTTTGGTAGTATTCATTGGTGTTTTGGTAGTATTCAGTGGTGTTTTGGTAGTATTCAGTGGTGTTTTGGTAGTATTCAGTGGTGTTTTGCTAGTATTCAGTGGTGTTTTGGTAGTATTCATTGGTGTTTTGGTAGTATTCAGTGGTGTTTTGGGAGTATTCAGTGGTGTTTTGGTAGTATTCAGTGTTGTTTTGGTAGTATTCAGTGGTGTTTTGGTAGTATTCAGTGGTGTTTTGGTAGTATTCAGTGGTGTTTTGGTAGTATTCAGTGGTGTTTTGGTAGTATTCAGTGGTGTTTTAGGGGTATTCAAAGGAGTTCGATGATGTTTTTAAATGTGTTCAAATGATGTGCAGAGTATTCAAAGGTAATTGATGGTGTTTTTTTGGTGTTGTTCAAAGCATAGTGTGGTGCGTGTGTGTGTTAGTTTTGGTAATGTTTCATAAGTGTATGAGTTAGTGTTTTTTTTTGTGCTAATGTTGTAAAGTCTGGAGAATGAGGGTGGAGTTTGGTGGATGAGATGTATTTTCGGTTAATGAAATGTGTAAGTGTGGATGAGAATGTAAATTAGTGGGTGAGCTAGAGACGACAAAATGTTATGTGATATTAGTAAAAGTATAGATAGTTTTAGGGATCTTGAAGTAAGTGATCTTAGTTTTTAGTGATCTTGGTTATGATGTTTTAAGAGAATGTGTACAAAACGTGTGATCTTAGTGGTGTGGTTATAGAATTTGGTAACGTCTTGATTGTGGTGATTGATCTTAGATATTGGAGATATAACAGGTTGAAACAAGGTGTTTGGGTGTGACGTCGCTGATCGCCAAGTAAGCACAGGTGGGAGTGTGACGTCATGGGAGGTGCCCCTATCTGTGCTGGCATGTGTTGATAGTAGTGATGTGAGTGTATTAGATATTGTAAGGAGTTGGTGATTGTGATTTTTGTGTGAATGTTTTGAGGTGAGTGATCATGGAAGTTAGTTGATGGATGTCTTAGTTTTTTTTTTGTGTGTGTGTGTGTGTTGTGTGGTTGTGCTCCTGTTGTGTTTCGGTGTTGTTTGGAAATGTTCAAAGGTGTTTTTTGTGAGTATTCAAATGATTTATGAGAGTGTTTTGATTGTGTTCGAAGTAATCTAGGGTTGTTCTGTAGTGAGATGATAAAGGTTGTTCATGAGAGAATATATTTCTTAAGAGATATTGACAGAAGTGTGTGTGTGTGTGGGGGGGGGGGGGTATTAACTTCGTAATATGTAAAATTGTGACTAGTGAATTTATCGAAAAGTGGTTATAACTTGTAAGTGTTGTGGTGACTTTTTCTGATGAAATAGTTAAATTGAGAAAAATTGTGGGTTATGAGTGAAAATTGTGGCTTGGTGGAGAGTTGCGAGATGATGAGGAAGGGGGGGAGAGCAGGTCATAGTCTCAGACGATGCTATGGGGTGACCTGAGATGTTATCTGAGATCGGTCAGATAACACTCGCTCGGCAGTCCTTGCCAGGTATTATATTTGTGCAGGTGTTATTGGAGCGTCTCCTACCTACCCGTATGGAGATGCCGCTGCCACTCCTACCAACGCTGAGATTGGGTCTTCTCTCCAACCTCGTACCCATGTCGAGAATGTGCCTCCTACTCATGGGATTGATGTTAACGCTTTTATCCAGGACATTGCAACTCCTATCCACGTCGAGATTGCGCCTTCTCCCCGGCCTCATGTGGATGTCACTGCCGCTACGCCTAGCACTAATAATAATGTGAATGAAGAGATTAATATGAGAGGAGAATGTGCCAGTACCTGTTATTGTGATAAATGTGTATGGAGTGAGATGGAATAGTTCACCATCAATTCCCAACATAGTTCATATGCTGTTGAGGATTCCCCGCCTTCCACCATAAATTATCCACCGGCTTCCCCACCATCATCCTCCCCAGAAGTTTATTATATATCAGGTGATAACGAAGAAGATCCAGAACAAATTGCACAGAATTTCTTCTAGAGAAAAAGAATTACTCTATGTTGATTTTAGTCAATGAAATGTACCTTTTTTCAATGAATTTGTATTTTATTTGTTGGATGTATATGAAATGTATATGAAATAAATTGTATTGGTTGTATAATAAATAAATGAAAATATTGTGTATTAGTGTTATCCTGCATTTTAAGTTAATGTTTGGTCGACAAGATTCAGTCTGTTGGTCTGTGTGAGGTCATCACGTGACGTCACTGACCGCTGAGTAAACACAAGTGGAGTGATGTCATGCATGCCAGGAAGTTACTTGTTTAGACCTGTATTATTTAAGAGGAAGTACCATGCCCCATAGGGGGAGTCCATTTTGAATGCTTACCCCCATACGGGAAACCCAAAAACTTGATCCGAGGAGGTGGAGCAGGTTTTTTTTCGGATGGGGATGCAAGTGGGAGGGGTACCCATAGGGGTAACCTCAAAAACTTGATCCGAGGAGTTAGAGAATATAGGAAAATTAATTTTTTTTTTGGGGGGGGGATGGATAGGGAGGTCTTGATCTGAAGAAGTGAAGCAGGAACATTTGGGCATAGAGGGGATGAGAGATGGGAGTGGGGGTGGGAGATGTGGGTGAGAGAGAGGTGTTGATCCGAGGACTTGGAGAATACAAGAAAATTCAAAAATATTTCGGTGGATGGAGAGGGAGGTCTTGATCCATGGAAGTAGAGCAGGAATATTTGGACATAGAGGGTAGAAGTGGATGGTGGGAGGTGTGGGGGAGGGTGTTGATCCGAGGAGGTGGAGAGCATAAAAAAATGAAATTAAAAAAAAATTAGAAAAAATCGGAAAAAAAAATTCGGGGAGCGGGGGCGATCCTGTGGACTCTGCAGAAGGCGCGGGCGCGGGAGGGCGCGGGTGGGCGCGCGACACGGGACCGGAAGGGTCATTAACAGATAGGTGAGAAATTTCACACATAGGTGTGAAAAGGCGGCATCCTTTGAGAAGCCACTGAGCCGTATATATATATATATATATATAAATATATATATATATATATATATATATATATATATATATATATATATATATATATATATATATATATATGTATATACATATATATATATATGTATATATTTATGTATATATATATATATATATATATATATATATGTATATACACACATATATATATATATATATATATATATATATATATATATATATATATATATATATATATATATAGATATATATATATATATATAAAAATATATATACATATATATACACATATATATATATATATATACATATATAGACACATATATATATATATATATATATATAAATAAATATAAATATATATATATATATATATATATATATATAAGATCACAGTAAACAGGTGATTTCAAAATATGCATCTGAAAGAATAGAGAAATTCCAGGCGCTTTCGTGACTGCTCACATTATTAAGTTCCTTGATAATGTGAGTAGTCATGAAAGCGCTTGGAATTTCTCTATTCTTTCAGAGTGGTTGTTTTGCATATATATATATATATATATATATATATATATATATATATATATATATATATATATATATATATATATATATATATATATATATATAAATATATATATATATATATATATATATATATATATATATATATATATATATATATATATATATATATATATATATATATATATATATATATATATATATATATATATATATATATATATATATATATATATATATATATATATATATATATATTCATATATATATATATATATATATATATATATATGGGAGAGATACATGTCTAGTACATATTGTTACGTGTTTGTCGCTGATTATAATGTGAAAATCTCATCCAGCTCCTCAGAGCTGGCGTGCGTGCCCAAAATACACTAGGCATTACTCCTCTGAACAGCAGCGCTGATTCCCTGGAACAGAAAACTAGCTGCCCTGGGATCTTTTCTTACCCTGATGAATCTTTTGCTTAGCTTCTTAAGGAACCTAGATGTACCCTTTCCCCATGAGCCAAGGGCCTCCGAGCCTAGACTTTTGAGACTCCCTGAAGCTGGCAGCTGCCCCTCCTTCTTCCCTGGTGTATTGGAGATAGGCATCAGCCAAGGTAGACACACATGTGTAGTCTAACACCACCTGCTTGCCGTCTGTCCAGGCTTGGACGCTTCTGGCTGCCATAAGATCTGCATAGTTTGGGTTGCTCCCTTACTGCTGGGCATTCGGCTGTTGTGAGGCTCCTCTTCATAATGTTATTAACCTCCTCATGTCTTGCAATCTTTCCCTCGGATTTACGGCACACAAGACCGTGGTACCGGAATCAGTCTGCTGCTTCACTTCCACAAATACACCTGTGTTCGGAGAGAATAGGGGCGGCAAGTCGAAGCGCAACACTAATGCGGATGGTCTGTGGGTCGAGGCGTGTGCCAAGGCTGGAGTTGGGAACAGCCAACAGAAAGTCTCCTGCATGTGGAGCTCTCACTGCCAGGACGCGGTCTCTATCCTTCCCTGACACACTCTAAAGCATTGTTGACGCTATATTCTCCACTATTGGGCCATCCCAGTGCGACTGTTTCTAGTTGTTTGGGGGGGGGGAGCAGGTCTGGTTTCAGAGCCCGTTAGATTATCCCAGATCATGGCTCCGTCAATAAACTTTTAAAACTAAATCTCCAGTAATCTCAAAAAAAGGTTGGACAAATATAAATATGATTAGATCGGTACTTAACCTGCAGCTTGATGAAATACAAATATATGTATTATCGGTAGCGTACCCATTATATTAACATTTGACATTTACCAACGAGCGCACAACGCGTCACATGTAACGAAAGTCTATCAATGCGTATTTACAAATCGTCCCCTTCAATGGCCAGAGAAATCAGCAAGACAAGGGACTGAAAATGGCAGACCGAATCCTATAGGATAATCGGTCATTTTAGCTTATTTTTAGATGGATGTTAGGTTGAAGTCCTCTCGCGCTGCGGAGTTCTGGAACACTAATGAGACTTAATTATGAAGGAGAAGATACTGAAACGGCACACGGGACATGCAAAGATAATTTGCAAGACAGAGAGTTAAAAATAAAATCAGATAATTAAACACTCATACTCACACACACACACACACACACACACACACACACACACACACACACACACACACACACACACACACACACACACACACACACACACACACACACACACACACACACACACGACCAAATGGTAACTAACACACACACGTTGAGAATTATGCCAGAGAAACACAAGGTACGTGACTCTATGAATGGATGAAGAAGATAAGAGGAACCAGAAAATGAGCTGGTCTATTTTATATATATATATATATATATATATATATATATATATATATATATATATATATATATATATATATATATATATATATATATATATATATATATATACATATATATATATATATATATATATATATATACATATATATATATATATATATATACATATATATATATATATATATATATATATATATATATATATGTATATATTTTTTATTATTATCACACTGGCCGATTCCCACCAAGGCAGGGTGGCCCGAAAAAGAAAAACTTTCACCATCATTCACTCCATCACTGTCTTGCCAGAAGGGTGCTTTACACTACAGTTTTTAATCTGCAACATTAACACCCCTCCTTTAGAGTGCAGGCACTGTACTTCCCATCTCCAGGACTCAAAACCGGCCTGCCGGTTTCCCTGAACCCCTTCATAAATGTTACTTTGCTCACACTCCAACAGCACGTCAAGTATTAAAAATCATTTGTCTCCATTCACTCCTATCAAACACGCTCACGCATGCCTGCTGGAAGTCCAAGCCCCTCGCACACAAAACCTCCTTTACCCCCTCTCTCCAACCTTTCCTAGGGTGACCCCTACCCCGCCTTCCTTCCACTACAGACTGATACACTCTTGAAGTCATTCTGTTTCGCTCCATTCTCTCTACATGTCCGAACCACCTCAACAACCCTTCCTCAGCCCTCTGGACAACAGTTTTGGTAATCCCGCACCTCCTCCTAACTTCCAAACTACGAATTCTCTGCACTATATTCACACCACACATTGCCCTCAGACATGACATCTCCACTGCCTCCAGCCTTCTCCTCGCTGCAACATTCATCACCCATGCTTCACACCCATATAAGAGCGTTGGTAAAACTATACTCTCATACATTCCCCTCTTTGCCTCCAAGGACAAAGTTCTTTGTCTCCACAGACTCCTAAGTGCACCACTCACTCTTTTCCCCTCATCAATTCTATGATTCACCTCATCTTTCATAGACCCATCCGCTGACACGTCCACTCCCAAATATCTGAATACATTCACCTCCTCCATACTCTCTCCCTCCAATCTGATATTCAATCTTTCATCACCTAATCTTTTTGTTATCCTCATAACCTTACTCTTTCCTGTATTCACCTTTAATTTTCTTCTTTTGCACACCCTACCAAATTCATCCACCAATCTCTGCAACTTCTCTTCAGAATCTCCCAAGAGCACAGTGTCATCAGCAAAGAGCAGCTGTGACAACTCCCACTTTGTGTGTGATTCTTTATCTTTTAACTCCACGCCTCTTGCCAAGACCCTCGCATTTACTTCTCTTACAACCCCATCTATAAATATATTAAACAACCACGGTGACATCACACATCCTTGTCTAAGGCCTACTTTTACTGGGAAATAATTTCCCTCTTTCCTACATACTCTAACTTGAGCCTCACTATCCTCGTAAAAACTCTTCACTGCTTTCAGTAACCTACCTCCTACACCATACACTTGCAACATCTGCCACATTGCCCCCCTATCCACCCTGTCATACGCCTTTTCCAAATCCATAAATGCCACAAAGACCTCTTTAGCCTTATCTAAATACTGTTCACTTATATGTTTCACTGTAAACACCTGGTCCAAACACCCCCTACCTTTCCTAAAGCCTCCTTGTTCATCTGCTATCCTATTCTCCGTCTTACTCTTAATTCTTTCAATAATAACTCTACCATACACTTTACCAGGTATACTCAGCAGACTTATCCCCCTATAATTTTTGCACTCTCTTTTATCCCCTTTGCCTTTATACAAAGGAACTATGCATGCTCTCTGCCAATCCCTAGGTACCTTACCCTCTTCCATACATTTATTAAATAATTGCACCAACCACTCCAAAACTATATCCCCACCTGCTTTTAACATTTCTATCTTTATCCCATCAATCCCGGCTGCCTTACCCCCTTTCATTTTACCTACTGCCTCACGAACTTCCCCCACACTCACAACTGGCTCTTCCTCACTCCTACAAGATGTTATTCCTCCTTGTCCTATACACGAAATCACAGCTTCCCTATCTTCATCAACATTTAACAATTCCTCAAAATATTCCCTCCATCTTCCCAATACCTCTAACTCTCCATTTAATAACTCTCCTCTCCTATTTTTAACTGACAAATCCATTTGTTCTCTAGGCTTTCTTAACTTGTTAATCTCACTCCAAAACTTTTTCTCATTTTCAACAAAATTCGTTGATAACATCTCACCCACTATCTCCATTGCTCTCTTTTTACATTGCTTCACCACTCTCTTAACCTCTCTCTTTTTCTCCATATACTCTTCCCTCCTTGCATCACTTCTACTTTGTAAAAACTTCTCATATGCTAACTTTTTCTCCCTTACTACTCTCTTTACATCATCATTCCACCAATCGCTCCTCTTCCCTCCCGCACCCACTTTCCTGTAACCACAAACTTCTGCTGAACACTCTAACACTACATTTTTAAACCTACCCCATACCTCTTCGACCCCATTGCCTATGCTCTCATTAGCCAATCTATCCTCCAATAGCTGTTTATATCTTACCCTAACTGCCTCCTCTTTTAGTTTATAAACCTTCACCTCTCTCTTCCCTGATGCTTCTATTCTCCTTGTATCCCATCTACCTTTTACTTTCAGTGTAGCTACAACTAGAAAGTGATCAGATATATCTGTGGCCCCTCTATAAACATGTACATCCTGAAGTCTACTCAACAGTCTTTTATCTACCAATACATAATCCAACAAACTACTGTCATTTCGCCCTACATCATATCTTGTATACTTATTTATCCTCTTTTTCTTAAAATATGTATTACCTATAACTAAACCCCTTTCTATACAAAGTTCAATCAAAGGGTTCCCATTATCATTTACACCTGGCACCCCAAACTTACCTACCACACCCTCTCTAAAAGTTTCTCCTACTTTAGCATTCAGGTCCCCTACCACAATTACTCTCTCACTTGGTTCAAAGGCTCCTATACATTCACTTAACATCTCCCAAAATCTCTCTCTCTCCTCTGCATTCCTCTCTTCTCCAGGTGCATACACGCTTATTATGACCCACTTCTCGCATCCAACCTTTACTTTAATCCACATAAT